>NW_026930447.1:0-40000 GCF_032062105.1 Saccostrea cuccullata | reverse complement strand
CTGTCTGCTTAGAGGAGGACGTGCCCTCAGATTACATCTGCGCAGACTGCAGGAACAGACCAGCATGCTACAACTGTTCCAGGGTTTTGGTTGGCCAGAGTTCTCCCCCGTGCTGCTGCCCTCTTTGTCGCAGGCAACGACCCAGCAACTTGGCCCCCCGCGGGGTGAGAGGGTTAAGAAGACCTCGCCCAAGAAGACCACCACCCCCAGATCCCACTGACTTCATGGGGCCGTTGACCGGCAGACATCGCCCACCCCTCTCTGAGAGACGGGAGTTTGGAGGCCCATGCAGGAGGACACACAGGGAGTAAACCCTGTCTAAAAAAATCTACCCCGGCCCTTTTAAGGGCCAATCAAATGTTTAGAAAAGATGCTTTCATATACAAGAGGTAAATAAGAAACGTTCTGTGTGTGTCTTAGAAAAAAAAAAAGATGATCTTTTTTCAAAATACAGTCAAAGAAAATGAAACATGTTGTGTCTTAAAAAAAAGAATACCTTCTTATACAGTCAAAAAGAAAAGAGTACCGCAAAACCTATTTGAACCCTCTCCCTAAAGAGGGTAATTGAGCATAATTCTCACTAGGACAGTAGGAGTATTATGATTTAAAGAAACCATTTCATATTTCAATATACAAATCATGTTTAGTCATGCAGTATATAGTTTTACACTTGACAAAATATTAATGGTATCTCTATTCAGGGTCAATCCAAAGGTCAAAAAAGGAATGAAAAAAATATTTCCCTTTATGTATCAAACTTGTAGGTATTATTGCAATAAATTCACTGTATTTATTTTTTTGTCCTCTTTCTATATATGAATAGCTCTGATTTGGGCAATCAAAATACAAGAAGCAAATGAGTTATGTCAAATTATGAAGGTATACACTTGAAAATTACATGAACAGAGAATTTTGAGTTTCCCTCAAATATGGTTGCCAAGGGATGTGAAATAAAAAAAGAAATGTGGATTCACCTATTAGGATTGTACATATTATGAATGATGGATACTATGACATTTAGAATGATATTACATTGATTCAATTATATAAACAGTTCCATACAGTCAAAATGGAAGACATATATTTTTCTTTCATACAAAGGGATAAAAGCTTTTCCAGGTTTCCTCTTTACTCAGATTAGATTGTGTCTTCCTAATATATCCAACATATAAGATACTCATCAAAGTCAAGCAAAGGTAAATAAATGACCATATTAAGTGTTTAGTCAAAAGGGTTGGTGGTCTTCTTGGGCGAGGTCTTCTTAACCCTCTCACCCCGCGGGGGGCCAAGTTGCTGGGTCGTTGCCTGCGACAAAGAGGGCAGCAGCACCGGGGAGAACTCTGGCCAACCAAAACCCTGGAACAGTTGTAGCATGCTGGTCTGTTCCTGCAGTCTGCGCAGATGTAATTTGAGGGCACGTCCTCCTCTAAGCAGACAGAGCACTGCTCGATCCGGGCTTCGGCTACTTGGATCCCCCATGGTGGTATGAGCCATCGTGGCGTATGCTGGATACTAACGAATGACGCCGGCTACTGGAGAGCGTCTGTATTTATGCACAAAGCACGGACGGAAAAGAGAGCACCTCGATGGCGAGAGCCGAAATCTCATGGCGAACTGAAATTGTGTGTGATTTGTACTTTGGGAACTATACATTTTCATGGAATATTTAATATGTATTCTTAGTAGGATTCCAGCATGATACAGGACTAAACAAGGTAAGTTTCCTGCTTCTTTTCATACTAGAATGGATACATGACATGCATCTGTCGGGAAGAAATGAGTAAAAAACCTCGAAGTGACGAGGCGAAATCCAGTGACCCGAGTGTATAAAATAAGCCTTTTCAGTCTTTTTAGAGGGTGAGACCGGGAAAACTCATGTGGGTTAGGGAGAAGGGACTTTGGGAAGAGTGTTGATATAGTTTTTATTTCAAAAGAATCATGATCAGGGTAAAAAACAGGCTCAAATAGATTTACCTATAAACACAATGGGGGGTCAGAGGTCACAGGTTTTCAGAAAATCATACTATGAGATACATAAGGATTCTTGGAATCCAGCTTTTTTTCTGACTGATATTTTAAGAAAAATAAAATTGTTATGAGGTTAAAAACAATTCGTATTTACTTATAGATTAACCCCTTTGTAGTAAAAACATATATCTTTTTTTAAACCTGATTTTCTTGTTTATTCTCTCATATATTTCCTAATTTGAATATTCGCAAATTATTGATTACATAAGCCAACAAATTTAATACAAAGCCACAATATATACTGAATACCTTGAAATGAAATGGTAACATATGTAAGATGTGTAACACATCATGTACAACTTTTAAGTCTACAAGATTTTAAGCTACCCATATTATACAATAAGACTACTTTTTCAAAGTTATGAAAAAAATATGTCTTTATAAATGCAAAAGATAAATGTTACAGTTTTTTTTTTAAACATAGATTTTGCTACACTAACAGGGTATTCTGTATGACCAACTTGTCATATCAGTTCTTTACATTATCATATTTTAACAGTGATGATTATTATTTTATTTTCTGCAAGCAATGAAAAAATAATTAACACTACAATTCAAATATATTATTGTTCAATTTTAGGTCTGCATAAACAGATGATTAACAGATTATTAATAGCTGGCCATACCAAGTTTGAACCTGAGCACCCCACTTTGGAGTATAGAAGGTAAATTGGAAAAAAAAATAAATATAGGAATTTTAGCAAAGGGAAATTTATTTTATCAGAGGTAAATTTATAGATGGGATAATGAATTGGTATTTTCATGTTGTGCAGTCATCCTTTCAGCATTGGAAATTTTTATTTAAATATTGTTTGAAAGAAAACATTTTTTTTTCCAGATAGCACATTCTGTTCATCAGTCAAGGAAACATATACACATCATTCTACATATTGTCCAGGACCAGAAGAAAACCAGTGGTGTTTTATAATTGAAAACCTCAGTGACATCTCTTCAGAATGTTTTCTAGACCTTTGAAATTTTTAACTAAAAAATCATAACATGTATATCACAGATTAAAATTGTTAAGCTGTACAAAGTTATCATTCCAGGAAATTTGAAAAATGGTGATGCATCTATACTCACATTAAAAACATTTTAATTGTTTAATTTTGTTTTTTTTTTTGCTTGAGGGAAATTATTTATTTTAACTCTACCAAATAATATATATATATTTTTTTATGTTGCATGTTTGATTTTCATGTTAACTTTGTCTTTTTTATGAGAAAAACAAAAACAACAACAACAAAACATTAAGTGGGAAAAAAAACCTTGCAGGAAAACAATAAGATATGATGAGAGTTCATACTCATACAGATTTTATTCTATAGTATTACCAAGAACTGAAAAAAAGGGGGGAAAAAGTAAGAAGATTAATGACATTAAAAAGAAGAAAACAGAGAAAAAATTCCACGAAATTTTTTTTTAACTTGAATAAAATCCATTTGATTTTTTGTCTGTTAACAAAACAGCCTTTTTGAAAAGTAGGTTATCCCCCTTTAACCATAAAAAAAAGATGATTAACAAAACATGAGTTGGGTATTCAGTATAGAATGGGGAGGAAATGTAAATGTAAATAAATGTAAAGATTTAAATTACATTTTTAAGGTATAGTGATCAATGGTATCCCTCATCTTTCTGTATTGTTAAAATGAAAGATGATTTTTAAACTTTTATACAAATCAAAATTACATGTTATCTAAAATCACATTTAAACTTTGCTAGAAAAAAAAAAAAGAAAACTACCAGGATTTTTTTAAAATGAAAGGAGTTTTACCTTCAAGTAATAGTCATCTACCACATTGCTTTCAAAAGTGTTATGGAGTTTGAGAAAACATGTTTCTGAAGAAAAAAAAATTAATGAGAGAAGTGAAAATTTTTCTTTTACAACAGAAAAAAAGACCTATTTAATATCAGAAACTGTGTCATGACCATGTTTTTGGGACTTAAATTAAAATACTAGGATGGGATTTTATGCAAAATATACATACATAACACAAATATTTCAAAAATCACTCTTACATTCCTCTTAATATTTGGGTTTTTTTCCCATGATAGTTTCACAGAAAAGTATAAATTCAAGGTGTGAAATTAAAAACACTCAGTACTGTTGTTGTCTCAACCATGGGTAACACCTTTAGGAAGCAAAAGAGTAAAAGACAGTTTGGAAAGAGAGTAGCTAGATCACAGATGAAATCCTTCACAGAGGAAGCTGCAATGAAAAGAACAGAAGACACTGATGATGATTCTAAGAGAAGAAGATGTTGATAGAGGTATACCAGTTAAGATAAAAAAAAATGGGACTATTGAGATCATTTCTCAAGAAGAATATAACCAATTGTGTCCAGAAAAGGGTGATCCTAATAATGTGAGAGATTACATTGAATATAACCCTTTATTACCCATAGAGGGTGAGGGTAACCTGGATTAACCTGAAAGACCCTTGACTAGAGAAGAAGCCAAGTTTATAGATGATAAGAAAAAATAGATGTCAGAAAAAAGATTGATAAAAAGACCCAGGGATTTTAAACCCACAGAGGAGAAGAGTCCACAAATAATGAAAGAAATCCAAACTCAACTCTTGGAAGATATTAAGACTCTTTATCAAAACAAACATAAAGAAAATACATTCAATCGTTATATTGCTAAGTTAAAAATAGACAGATTTAGAGTAGCCAAAAATTGGATATTTGATTTAACTGGGTGCCACAAAGAAGATGTAGATCAAATTATTGGAAGTGATTATCAATACTTGATCTTACAAAAAGAAAGGCATCCAGAAACTGGAAAACTTCATCATGTGAGAGGATTCATTCAAATGAAATACAGCTGTCATGAGAGATACATGTACAAAAAGATTCATGGTTTAACTTGTTTTGATATGTCTCACAGTACCCCAGAATTGGAAAGAACCTTTTATAGACAAGGTGACTATGAAGAATATGGGGTTCTTAAATCTGAAGTGAGAAACAAAGAATTAGTTCCAAGGGATTGTAGATTTACCTGAATTTTTTTTTTAAAACAAAAATATTGAAAAAACAATTTGTACACACTTATGAAAAAAGTACATTCTTCATCCACATGAAGTGTATGTATGTGTTATTGTTTGATGAAGAAAATAAAAAAATTAAAAATGTGTGTTTTGATGGGAATTTATTTTTTAAAAAGGGATTATTATTATTATTATTATTATTTAAAAATTTTAAAAGTTAAAAAATTTAAAAGTTAAAAACTTTAAAAGTTTAAAAAAAGTTAATGTTAAAAAAATTTATAAAAATTTAAAAGTGACCTGGTGTTATAACTTGAGAGACATACAAGTTTCTTGTTTACCCACTGTATAAGAAGGTAATCTTTTCTTTCTTTTACCCACTGTATATAAGAAGGGTACTCTTTTTTGAACACACAAACGTTTCTTTTGACTGTATTTTCAAAAAAGATCATCATCTTTTTTCTAAGATACAATCGTTTCTTTGACTGTATTTTTGAAAAAAGAAAATCTTTTTTCTAAGACACAACACGTTTTTTTATTTACCTCTTGTAAAGTAAGCATCTTTTCGAAACAATTGGGCGGCCCTTAAAAGGGCCTTTTTTTAGTTATTTTTTGGTTTTTAAATTTTTTTGGTTTTTTTTTCATTTTTTGGTATCAAACTGGCTCCAGGTGGCTCGCCTACGCTGCCAGGAGCTCCTGCACCATGTGCCCAATCTCCTGGTCATCATCATCGGAAGAACTGTCTTCTCTTTCCCTAAATTCTGCCCTCTGGGTTAGAGGCACCAAGAGTCGAAAATGGTTCCTACACAGGGGGCAGGGCATCCCCTGTTCAATGATACGGGCTGCACATAGCATGCAGGAGGGTCGTTGAATACAACGACTACAACAGTAGTTGTTTTCCTCATTCTCCTGCATGCATAGACTACAATATATCCTCTGGGTTGGGACCTGGAAGCCCCAGGTGGGAACCCTATCCTGATTCCGGGCTTGTACCTGGGGGGCTGGGCTGTAGCAGCAGCGGGTCTGGATGGTGGTGGGGGTGGCGATCTCGATGGTTGTCTTCTTCTTTGACCGCCTCTGACCCTGGTGTAGGGGTGGGCCCTCCTGGTCCTACTTTGTTGCTCTGTGTTGAGTTGTACTCTAACCATGTTGTATCTTGAGATCTCCGCCCCATTGTCCAGGTGCCTCACGATAACAGTGGTCTCGATGGCGATCCCCGGAATCATAAATAACTCTTCATGAAATTGTTGGGCCATCTCTCTTTTCTTCTTCTTCTTCTTTCTTCTTTTTTGTGTGTTACATTAAATCAGTCACGAAGGAATGATACTGAAAGCACGGAGGGTCTATATTTATAAACAATAGCAGACGATAGTTCAATCGCGGTAAAACATGGAAAATCCAATCATGTGATCATATGTGATTGGCTAACACAAAAAAATCGCTTTTGGTAAACACGCCCACCACAGTGACAAAGCGAAATTGAGGGAACCCGATCCCGAACCCGAGTGTATATGACGTCATACAATAACATAACAGTGATGTAGTATTACATGATTTTTTATTCTTTTTATTTCTTTTTTAAAAAAAAAAATCCTCCGGAATTGTATTTCGATCGGCTACTCATTGCATCCAGGGGGACCTCTCTGGTCTTCGGTGGGGGGTTAGTAATTCGTAGATTTTTGATTTTTGAGGTTTGGTATTAAAAGTCACTGATTTTCTTAACCTGTGTGAAATTTCCAGGTATTTCATTACGTATTGAATACATACTTTTTCTTTTCATCGCATCTATGTCCTGTCACAGTAAAAAATTAATTTTTTTTACTTTTTTTATTCTCATTTTATACCTCAACCCTCGTATAAAACGTAGGTAAAACGTATATTTCTTTTGCACACGACCCCCTTACAGGTGATGCAACAGGTATAGAAAACGCAGGTCAAAGGTGCACACGACCCTAATTTTTTTTGCACACGATTCTTACAGATGATGTAACGGGTATAAAAAAGCCAGGTAAAAGGTGCACACGCCCCACAGCAGGTATATAAAGCAAAACTGTAAAATTTAAAGATCAGTCTTAGTTGATATTTTTTCAAAACTGGACAGAGGTGAAAAAAATAGAAGCAATGATGAATACCTCAGAAAATTCCCAGTATTATGTGACACCTGAAGGATATGTAGGAGCTCCCATGCCAGAGTTAATAAAGGATGCACTGGATTTGGATTTGAATTTGGACATGTATAATTTTCCTGAGGACATAAATAAAGAAGATATGGGCATATTAAATACAACTCTGGATGGGATTGTTAATATGCTGTCTAGTCTGGATAACAAACTGAATTATGTCAACACCAAGATGAATGATCTTGATAACAAGGTGAATAAATTGAACACCAAGGTGAGTGATCTTGATAATAAGTTGGATAAACTGAAATGTTACAACAGCAGTGGATTTTGTTACATTCGTGACCAATTATCCCCAATCACAAGGTCATTAACAGGAAAGACAAAAAATGAGAGGAAGGGAACCACTTACCAGAAAAAAGAAGGATCAGAGGGATCAGGAGAGAGTAAGAAAATTAAACAGATGGATCCATGCTACGTATTAGTAAAAGACATACAAAAAACTGAAGAAAAAAAACCTGGGGAAACCAAGAGGAAACTACCCCTGACCACTGAAAAGGCCCAGAAGAAAAAGAAAATGTAATTGTATTTTTTTCATTCTGAATAAAATAGCCTTGTTCTAGTATTGTGTGTGTGTTCTTGTCTTTTTTTTCAGTAAAAAATCCAGGTTTGATCTTGTCTTTCAGTAAAAAAAAAAAAAAAAATCCATTTTTGCACAGGGTCCTTACAGATAATGTAACAGATATAAAAAACACAGGAAAAAAGGTATTTTTTGCACAGGGTTATTACATATCCACCAGGTATATAAAGCAAAATTGTAAAATTTAAAGATCAGTCTTGGTTGGCACTTCGAACTTGACAGACGTGAAAATAGAAGCAATGATGAATACCCTACACAACCCTAGTTTTGTGACACCTGAAGAATATGTAGGAGCCCCCTTTAATTTTCAAGAATATATGAATAAAGAAGATATGGGTATTTTAACTACAACTCTGGATGGGATTGTTAACATGCTGTCTAGTCTTGATAACAAGCTGAGTGATATGAACAACAAGATGAGTGGTGCTGAAAACCAGCTGAATCATCTGAAAAGTTACATGCAAAACAAAATGAAAGGAGGAGGAAGCACTTACCAGAAAAAAGAAGGAACAGGGGGACCAGGAGAGACTAAGAAAACAAGACAGACAGACCCATGCTACATCTGCAAAGAGTTAGGGCATTGGGCCCCAGATTGCCCCAGAAAAAAACAGGATTCGTGTTACAAATGCGGAAAATTTGGGCATTGGGCTAATCAGTGTACAGAGGAGGATCACCAATTCGTAAAAGACATACAAAAAACTGAAGAAAAAAAGCCTCAGGAAACCAAGAGGAAACTACCCCTGATGAGTGATAAGGCCCAGAAGAAAAAGAAAATGTAATTGTATTTTTTCATTCTGAATAAAATCTGAGTTCTTGTTATTGTGTGTTCGTGTTCTTGTTTTCAGAAAATCCAGGTTTGTTATTGTCTTTCAGTAAAACCAGTTTGAACTGGTTAGGCTGGCTAGGCTGTCTAGACTGTGAATGAATGCGTGACGTCATAATGACATTCTTTTGAGTCGCTGCCAAAAAAATCGTAGTACCAACGTATAGTATAATGTAAACACAGTGTAAGCGGCCCTCCGTATTTAGGGGAATAGGTTAGGGGTTGGGGATTAGGGTTAGGGTTAGAGGGGATAGGGTTAGGGGGATAGGGTTAGTTAGGGTTAGGGGTAGTTACGATTAGGGTTAGGGTTAGTTAGGGTTAGGGGGATAGGGTTAGTTAGGGGTAAGGGGCTAGGGTTAGAGGGGTTAGGACTGCACTCAGTTGACCCCTTATCCTCCCAACCAATCAAAATCCTCCATTTTTTGACCTCATTTGCATAAAAAGTGCACTCAGTTGACCCGGCCATCTAGACGGTTTATACTACTTAGACTTATGTGTCCTAGTGTAGTCTACTTGTGTCCCAAGTTATACTGAAATCATACCAAAACTGCAGGAGGAGTAGCATTTTAAATGTATTTCAACTTTCAAGAATACAACTAAAACAGGGAAATTTGATTTCTTCAGAATGACTTAAACAGGTCGGAGAGAATACTCGAAATCTGGTATTATCCGTGAAATCGCGTATAATACTCGATATTAGGGTATCGTTGAATCCGCGAAATCGGGTATTCCGTGCAACTTTCTATAAAAACTAAAGAATAAAGCAACGGTGCATTATGCCAGTTACTGTTACTTGTGCATCAGTATCTTGTGGATTTATTTTTATTAAACCTAATTCATACGGTCGTCAAATAAGTTTAACAATCACACGACAAACACTGCTGGGGTAACGAGGACACAATGGCGTTATTATTTTTCAATATAATTTCTAAAAACAAATAACCACACTTCGTTTGTCTTTATTTCCCATTAAAGCATTCCATATACTTAATTTTCTAATTCGTGCACTATTCACAAAACGTGAAATTTTAAAGAAATTAAACGACTAACGCCGTGTTATGTATTTTTACTGAAAAATGTATGGCGTCCCTTTCACGTGAAATAGTGTATAAATTATTCCTAACAGTTAGAGAGCACAGTATAAGCGAGTCATAAATGTATATCTCTGCCATAGTAGAATGCCAATGTTATAATAAAGAAGAAAATAAAATAAGATTAAATAAATACCCACGGGAAAACAGTTTGAAAATAGCTAATTGAAGGCGAGTATCTTTTTATATGTCAATTTAGCATGAAATTTTTATTCAAAGACACCGTAAATTTTTTTGGTTGCATTTTAATCGATACAAGATATGCTATCTTACCTTTATTTCATGCATTTGTGTGAAAATTGAGAGCGAGAAGTCATATGAACAGGATTTTTTTTTGGGGGGGGGTATAAATAAAAGTCAAATGTGTACATCTTTTCATGAGCTTATAATACATTGAATTTCTCAATATAGATCGAGGTACAGTCATATTGAAATATGAATTACATAGTCAAGTTTTCACATTTCTGATAGTTTTTACGTTTATGAACATGTTAATGAACAAATTGAAATAATGGAGTGTTCAATTGCCTTGTAAACTCTTGTTTTACTTTTTGGGAATATAATTCCTTATCAGACATTTCATAAAAATCGTAGCCACTTCCTTTCTTTATTATACTATTTGATAGACATTTCTTTATTATACTATTTGATAGACAGGGTAAATTTTACCTCTTTACCTTCTATATTTTTTTTTATATCGCTATCTTATACCTCATTATAATATGCTAATAAAACGCACTATCTGACTGGTTCTAGACAATATGTCACAGTTTTCATTTATTTAATTATTTTATCAATGATATGTATTACTCCTGGCAATAACTTTTCCTAATACTCATCTATAATGAAAAATGTGTTTAAAAAATAAACATGAATTCTAGTTACTTGTAGTCTCATATTGTGTTAGAAAATAACAGGTTCCATTTTGTTTACCTACAATGTATATGATTTTTGTTTGCTGAATAAATCTTCCCTACGATGAAAAACATATGACCGAGTTTAACCGACAGTGACATTCAAAGAGAGGTCTCTTGGACCCATGTAGAACACAGTCGAGGTTGTTTTGTCAGAGGTGGTCAAGAAGCCTTTAGCCCCCCCCCCCCTCTTTGAAGTCGCCAAGAAATGGTAAAATATTGATGACTTAGCGAAATTAAACGATCAACAGTTATGTTCTCTCATAAGCTGTATTCCTGAAACTATCACTGTCTCTGCTAAAATTTTGAAGACTTATTCTGCAAATATGTTTGAATGATAAATAAAAAAGAAAAGATTTTCAAAACCAGAAGTCTCTGTCGAGACTGAAGCTCTACTGGTTTGAACTTATAGCAAAGGAAGAGAAAAGTACTTAAGCAGTTGGAAATTGAAACTTTTTAACAGAAATTTCTATTTTTAGTAACCATGGCAACACCGTTCATTGAAGTGAAAAACTGATATACAGAATTATGTACCTTAGTGTAGTCTACTTGTGTGCCAAGTTATATTGAAATAAGACCAAAACTGTAGGAGGAGTAGCATTTTGAAAGAATTTCACAGAAATTTCTATTTTTAGTAACCAAGGCAACACCGTTCATCGAAATCAAAAACCGATACACAGAATTATGTATCTTAGTGTACCAAGTTATACTGAAATAAGTGTGCCAAGTTATATTGAAATCAGACCAAAACTGTAGGAGGAGTAGGAACTTGAAAGTTTTCACTATAATTTCTATTTTTAGTAACAACAGCAACACCGTTCATCGAAATCAAAACCTGATACACAGAATTATGTATCTTAGTGTAGTCTACTTGTGTGCCAAGTTATACTGAAATCAGACCAAAACTGTAAGAGGAGTAGCATTTTGAAAGAATTTCACAGAAATTTCTATTTTTAGTAACCACGGCAACACTGTTCATCGAAATCAAAAACCGATATATAGAATTATGTATCTTAGTGTAGTCTACTTGTGTGCCAAGTTATATTGAAATAAGACCAAAACTGTAGGAGGAGTAGCATTTTGAAAGAATTTCACAGAAAATTATTTTTAGTAACCACGGCAACAACGTTCATCGAAATAAAAAACCGATACACAGAATTATGTATCTTAGTGTAGTCTACTTGTGTGCCAAGTTATATTGAAATAAGACCAAAACTGTAGGAGGAGTAGCATTTTGAAAGAATTTCACAGAAATTTCTATTTTTAGTAACCACGGCAACACCGTTCCTCGAAATCAAAAACCAATACACAGAATTATGTATCTTAGTGTAGTCTACTTGTGTGCCAAGTTATATTGAAATAAGACCAAAACTGTAGGAGGAGTAGCATTTTGAAAGAATTTTACAGAAATTTCTATTTTTAGTAACCACGGCAACACCGTTCATCGAAATAAAAAACCGATACGCAGAATTATGTATCTTAGTGTAGTCTACTTGTGTGTCAAGTTTTATTGAAATAAGACCAAAACTGTAGGAGGAGTAGCATTTTGAAAAATTGTTTACAGACAGACAGACGGACAGATAGACAGACAGACGGACGGACGGACGACGGACGCATTACTATCGCATAAGCTCTTCTGGTCTCTGACCAGTAGAGCTAAAAAGAGAAAGAGGGTTCTTTTAGCCGAAATTTTAGACATTTTTATCATTACATTATTTATACATTCATAAATAAATTTGATTTTATGCACAAGATGAATGTGAAAGTAATTAATGACGCATAATTAGATACGATAGACAATCCCTTGTTTGTACCTGGCTTCATATCTGGTGTGTGAAATGTGTTTCCGTATAATTTGATTTATTTTCATGTTTGCCGTGTTGAAGTGGAATTATTATATATTCCCGAATTCTGATACTTTACAATTCTGTTGTGTTGGGAATAACCATTAATATTTACATCCACTGAATACTTTCTCCTTTATTTCTTAAGAACCCCATTGCGTTCATCACTGCATAAACTACAGTAGGCATGTCGCCTGTACAGATTTCTTACTCGGTGGCTGTTCCGTCAATGAAACGTATAAAGACGTTCGCATCATTAATACAATAATTAATCTTTTTAATCCTACTTTAATTAATTATTTAAACAGATATAAATATAAACAATAAAATGTCTTTCTTTGTTTGTTATTACTGGAATGAACGGTCGCAGCTATTGCAGAAAAAAATTACATAACCCGCTTACGCGGGTTATGTATTTTTTTCTGGAACAGCTGCTTCCGTTCATTCCAGTAACAACAAACAAAGAAAGCATTTTATTGTTTAAGTAAGATGCATATATTTTCAACATAAGGAAAAATATAAAGCAAATCGAACGCCTTTTTGTGTGCAGATCATGAAATGTACTTAGCTCTACGGGTATTTGTTGTCCCGAGCGCATTAATCTTGACGCCCAAATTCTTACTTGGCTAGTGATACCTTTAGAAAACATGTGTATCTAGATGAAAGTTATCTCGGCAACATGCGTCATCCCATTGTTTAAGTTTTATTAGGTGATTACACCTCCTATACTCGATTTCGCGGATTCAATGATACCCTAATATCGAGTATTATACTCGATTTCACGGATAATACCCGATTTCGAGTATTCTCTCCGACCTGTTAAAAGCTGGGGTCCCTCAGGGTTAAGTATTTGGTCCAATGTCATTTTTAGCGTTACTGGTCAGAGACCAGAAGAGCTTATGCGATAGTAATGCACGGCGTCTCTCTGTTAACAATTTTTCAAAAATGCTTCTCCTACAGTTTTGGTCAGGTTTCAATATAACTTGACACACAATTAGACTACACTGAGATGCATAATTCTGTGTATCAGTTTTTGATTTGATTTGAGGAAATGTTAATATATATAGAAAGCCTGGTTGGTATGGGCAGCGGAAAGGGCAACAATTACCATAATGAGAAAACAAACAATTATTTTAATTTCAATGACCATATAAACTTAACAAATGATATACAATGCATAATCAACAGACCTTTTCGCAGAACAAATATACATTTAAGCAAAACCAACGACCACGTACGTAACAAACATATATGAATGCAAAACCAACGATCATCTTTGCAGAACAAACGTACATAAATACACGACAAACGAAAAAAAAAATTAACCATCGTGCACGCGGTAAATCTAGTCTTCCCGACACCAGGCTCCCGACGGTCCCGGATTTTTTTTTCTTTTTTTGCGATTTCTTTTTTGTCGGTGCACAGAAACTCTTCACACTTCTCAGGCACATTTCTGGGTTCAAAAAAATTCATTAATATATATAAAAACAAACAAATTAACAAATTTGCGTATCTATTACTGAATCAGCAGTATCATCTGCCAAAAAGCGATAAATCTAGTACTCAGCTATAAATGCAAAAACAACTGAAAAAGGGATACCAACCGATGTTTTCGTAGAATAGCGATTAAAAACAAAAAATTAAGGTATATATTTTTTTTTAATAAATGGAAACCCTCATTTACCTGCCCGATAAATTGTATAGCGATTACACAAAAATTCCCCACACATTTTTTTTTCGTATAGAACTCTTTGCCACATCATGTTTATGTTCCCAGGCTCTACAACATGGACGTGGTTCTTCCCTCGGATCCCCCTTTAATTTTTTCCTATTTAGTTCATTTATCTTAGAAATTTCAAATGAAAGAAAAGAATTTACATAAAATGAAAAAATCTCCTGAAGGCCGTTTCGTCATTTTTTTTTCGTTGTTATTACATAAATTGGTTTTCCCCAATTCTTTAAATATTACAAGAATCTATTTACCGTCTTCCTTGGAAGACGGTATTGTATAGTTGAAGTTTTTTACAGTCTTCGGACTATGCACTTCCTCTCTTTTGTGATTGGTAGAAAATGCATGATGAGAAAATTTTCAATTATTTCATTGGTTGAAATGCTGTTCAAGGCAAGGGAGATAACTTTCTGATGATCTAATTTTCGTACGACTTAACAATTTTGCAAGATTTTCAATCTTAAAAAAAAATGACAAAACGAACAACAAAATCAGCAGTAATTAATTCCTAATAACATGATTTTTTGTATAGCTATGGAATGCCATATACGACAGCCAACTGCTTACTGCCAACTGCTGACTGCTTACTGTCAACTGTCAGCTGCTTACTGCCAACTGCCACACATATTTGAATAAATTTTATTTTCATATTGATATTTATGTAAATTTTAAAAAAAGGCGCGGATCTATAGGACATTTTTTCCAAGGGGGTCACTCTGTTAAAAAAAAATCCAACCCAGAAATTTCTTGACAAGAAAAAAATACGTAAAGTCCTTACCTAAATTTGAAAATTTATTGCGGCCGGGGAGAGGGGGTTCTAATTTTTCATACCAACTTAACACGAATCCAAATTTTCGGTTGGGGAGGGGGGTCTAAGGTCCCTTTTAGTTAATTTATTCTATACATTAAATAACTTTTAGTTGGTTTAGTTTGTGCATTAAATAATTTTACAAATTTCAGAGGGGTGTTTCGGACCCTCTCTCTAGATCTATGCATGTAAAACATATTTTATTTGTACAAACAAAATGTTTGATCGGCGTTTTCTAAGTGGAGGGTCCAAGGTCAGTTATACCGGTAGATCATTTAGTTAATTTAACGTATGACTGTACACATTTTAAATGCCCCCCCCCAGATCTATGCATGTGAAACATTACAGGGTCGTAGCAACATGGGGGGGGGGCAGGGGGCCGCCCCCCCCCCCACTTTTTTCCCCAACGTTACCTTTACTATTGAAAATGTATATTGAAAGGATGGTCCCCCCCCCCACTTCTTACCATAGTATAATGATATCAAGGATATGTAGTATTGTGTGGGAAAAAAATGTAAGTGAAAGGTAGTTGGCCTTAAAAAAAAGTTAGTCTCCCCCCCCCCCCCCACACACACACACACACGAAATAGGATTTTCGAGTTTGGGCTATTTCCTTTTTTATTTTGCTTGTCAACTTTTTCAGGTAAAATTTCCCTGGTTGCCCCCCCCTTTTTCAAAAACGATGCTACGTGCCTGCATTATAACACACAGAGATATACATCTTTAATTTGAGGAAATTTTTAACTATAGAATATAATGGAAAACGGAAATTTATTTTCAAAACATCTTTCTCTGCGAAACGACAAATCTTTTTTATTATTATTCTCTCTTCAAAGGTTTTGTTGTCTCCGGGGGAAGGGGGGGGCTTCTTTAAAGATTAAAAGCAGAAAATATCATTTTATTACCTATTTTAAATAGGAAAATAAATTTAAAAAAAAATAAACAATGTACTTTATCAACCGCATATATTGAATATTACATAAGATAAAACATATTGTTCATTTTATTCAATTCAATTTTACCAGGGTGACCCCCTCGGAAAAAATGTCCTGGATCCGTGCCTTTTTTTCCCTTTTTTGTGAAAATTCATATAAATATCAATACAGATATAAAATTTATTCAAATATGTGTGGCAGTTGGCAGTAAGCAGCTGACAGTTGGCAGTAAGCAGTCAGCAGTTGGCAGTAAGCAGTTGGCTGTCGTATATGGCATTCCATATATAGCAAAAAATAAAAAGATTTTTTTAACTTCATTATAAATAAAATTTGATTTTTATTGCTTGCAGGCTTTACAATTTGTTATTATTCTTTTCCCCTTTCTTGTTTGAAGAAGGAAATGGAATCAGCCGAGGTTTGCCGAAAGCTCTCGGTGAGTCAAAGTTTACGGAGGTGACCGAGCGACAAGCGTGGTAGGGCTAATGCCAGTAAAAAGCTAATGTAGAAATACAAAATCAAGAAATTCAAAAGAATTATACGGCCTGATAGGTGTAGAAAAGTTTACAGTTTAAGATTGTTGCTAAAGACGGGAAGCTTTTAAAAAAGCTCTACTTGTTTGATAACTTTTAATTACAGTGACATATCATATGACAGGAACGCAGCAACATTTCCCAAATTTAAGAGTAAGGTCAAAAAAGGGTTGTACAGTACATGTATATTAGGAAAAAATTGGTACTACAAGAAATTGAACCTAACACCCCCCCCCCCCACACACACACACCGACAAAAAAGAAATCGCAAAAAAAGAAAATATCCGGGACCGTCGGGAGCCCGGTGTCGGGAAGACTAGATTTACCGCGTGCACGTTTGTTAAGTTTTTATCAGCCCCCGGGCTGACTAGTTACGTTAGGATGAAACTTCAAGTGCGCTTGCGTTAATCGGAATTCTGGGAAAAAGATTTGCACAATTTTCTCCAACCAGAGGGCGTGCTTCTTCCTCACACTCACGACCTCGATCTATTTATAGACTGCATCAATTGTTCTTCGTCGTTCTCGACGAAAATTAATGACATAGACTGTTCAGCCTTTAGATGTGATATTTGTCAGTTTTTAAATGATACTATGAAAATATTTGAATGCTTTGAGGGGGATGTACGGCCACCTTTAGTGCTGTGAGAACAAAATGTAAACATTTCTTCAAATGGCTAAAATACATCATATTTTGATCAAATTTTAAGTCCTTATGATAAAGATACAATAAATATTCATAACTGAATGCATGTTGTGCATATTTAATCTATACTTTTGCAGAAAAATGCTTTTGATATGCTCCTTAGAACTGCGCAGCTACAGAATTCAGCAGAGCCTTAAAAAATCCAAAAAAATATGCAAACTGTGCATCAATGTTCTCTCTACAACCATTTGTTGAGAAAATGTCTAAATTTTGCACTTTTAAATGATAATTTCAAGTTCAAAACAAGGTATCGTTGTCTTCAAAAAGAGTGTAAAGAACCATGAAAGTAGTTCATGGATAGCAGCACGTGGTCTATTTTTAGCACAGAATTTTGTTTTCCAGACCTCTTCTTAATATGGAGGGACATAACAATCTTTAAATGTAGAAGAGAATTACAGTTGCAAAATATTTCAAATAGTATGAACACTTTTAAAAAAGGAAATATGTTATAGGATGGCTTGAAGTAATTTATTTACTATAGTATTATTATCGAACAATTGTTAAATAATGTACTTATTGATATCAAAGAAAAAATCTTAAACTCTTTGATTCCAAGTAAGGAAAAACGAGCACCATCAAAGTTAAGAATTAAGAGTTTGTAAGTTTGCCACAGATAACATATAATATATATCAACATTTTAATTATCACCAATGAAACACAAAGAAATTAAACACATAAAATCGATATGAATGACCTTGATTTAGTACCTACTAGTACGAGGGGTGATCACAGCTATCTCTATATCTACAAAACCACAATTCAGATTAGAAACAAATTTGGTGCACACATAGCCAAACACAAGTTCTATAAAATAGCATATGCTGAATAAAGTTTTGCTCATAATGACGTCATTATGCAGGTACTTGTGACGAAAATTAGTTGCCTCAGTGGAACTCGTTTAACAAACGACTAAAATACTTATGGTATATCTTAAAAATGCCTTTGAAGTAGCATATAAGAATTTGTTCATAGTTTATTAAGACAAATGGCTTCCTACAAATTCAGTCAATGATTGGATAGATCGTTTTAGTGAAGGAAGGCAGATGGTTAAATATGATACTTGTTATATTGCCCAGTGATATATTAGCAAGTTTGAAAAGGGATATGTGTTTTTAATTAAGCAATATGCTATCAAAGACCTCCAATTAACACTTTGAAAATCAAAGACCTCCAATTTACACTTTGAAAAATACTTGAATATTTCAACAATAATATACTGTAAATGTATTATATTTGGCGTGTACGATATTTGGCGGAAAATTGAATTATCAACAAGTTGGCGTAGATTTAATTTAGCACTTTTTGAATGTGCGTTACATTAACCTTTATACACAAAGCATTTAGCGATGTACTTGATTTAGCGGAGGCTGCTTTCCGCGAAAGGCGCTAAAAAGAATACCCCCCAAATGTAATACGTTTACAGTAACTATCAAATACCTAAGAAATATCCTTTACTTTTGATCTACCCTCGTATACTCTGTCAAATAAACATTTACAATTTTGATTTTAGCGGAGCAACATTTTAAAAGGAATTAAATCATTCAGAGTGGGTTAGGAGATGAAATGAATAAAAAAACTTTTTCTATTTGCTTTTTTTGTCAAAATTACAATTTTACAGAGTAAAGAAAAAAATCAACATTAATAAATATTTTATACCATCTTTAAAATGACGTTTGGTGGTCCTCCCAACACAGGGAAAAATTATTGGGTCCGTATTTATAGGTGAGAAAAAAATTCCTAAAATTTTAAACATATTCGTTGACGGGAGAAAAAAAAAACTGTAATGGGATGTAAAAAAAAATTGAGTCGGGCCATTTCTAGACAGTAGATCGGGAGAGAGGGCAACCAAATATTTTTATAACAAATTGTCTTATAAGGCTAGTACATGTTCCATCATATACTTAGTAATGCAAAATTTTTGAATCTTTGGCACTATTTTGAAAAACAAACATAGGATTTTTTGGGGGGGAAGGGGGGGGGGGGTAGCCTCTCATTTTTTTGCGTGATAGACATAGCATATGCAATGGACTTTTCTTTGCAAACATTGTGTTTGCTCTAAATTTCAAAGAAACAACTCAGTATATTTTATCAAACTTCGTATGTTCATTGAGCGAGAGCTTACAATGTTGTCAACATAATGAGACATGATGCGTTTTTATGTCCAAACATTACTCCATACAATGTGTGGTTCATTGCAAACAATCTAGCTATTTATGTGAGGTGCCTGAAGGAAATCCTATAACTGCCTATTTTTTCTATCTAACTGCTAAACAAAATAGACACATGTACCAACTTTTCGAATGTAAGACATGTAATTACAATTTGTTTTTCATGCACCGCATATTGTTTAACATTTTCAAATTAAATGCTAAGCATCCTCCTTGCAGTGCCCCATTTGAAAATAACTTCTATCGCCACAGAAAAAAGACCCGCCGTAATCACATATGTTTAAGACATGTTTCATCTTTTTTCTTGAGTTTTAAAGAAACCAACAAATCATCAAGACTTGTTCCATGAAAAATTAAATATAATCATGGTAATAAACGCATCTATCCACAGCAGATATAAGCACATGCCAACCACGTGCTCAGTGGAATAATATTATCGAGGAAACTCGAGCTGTAAACAGAACAGTTTTTCCCGATTTGCTGAAGTGGGGTTAAAATAGCTTTTTTTCATTAATCAGACGATGCAATGCAACAAATAAAAGTAGTAAGTAATATAACATAATAATTATTACTTAGTAATTTCTTGTCTTGATGTTATTATGGTCGCATTTATTCTAAAACCAATGCTATTCGAACTCTGTTTGACAGAGGAATGGCGGACGAAATAAACACATGGCCTCAGGAAGACACCCATATGAAAAATCAAAGGAGTTTTCCACTTAAGTATAGTAGCTTGGTCCCTTTTTTCGCCCTTATTTTACAGAATATACTTGAGGATATGGTATAATTTTTATTTTCATGATGTATAACAAAGTATTTCTGATTAAAATTTTGTACAATCATTATTAATGACTTTGAATATCAAGAAATAAAAGCCAATTTTCAACACCTATCGCACATACAAATTCCGGAACATTTTCTTTCGATAAGAGTACGGTTTCTCTATTACATACACATGGGCGGAGACATTTAAATTAGGTACTATAAAAGGAAGACATGGTGAGCGGTAGCGTGAGGTAAGAAATAATTAACAATGTCCGGGTTAGAATAATATTCAATAAGCTTGAATTTTACTTGCACTACTCGTTTTCTTCTTAATTTGGCGTGGGCGAGGGGCCTTTTTTTTCTTGGGGTATTTTGGTCTGAAAACCCCCTAATCACTTTTTTTTTTAATCTTTAATCTATAAATGCATCTATCAAATATATTAGCCACTGCATTAATTTTCTTCCATATGACAGTTTAAAAAGTACAAGCGATCGAATAATAAATTACGGTAAATACACACAGAAATATACTTCCTTTCCTTTGTTGGGGGGGGGGGGGGCTGAGAAAAAAAAAACAATAACATGAAAAGAAGTTTAATAAAGCAAAAGAAAAAGGGTAAGCTCTTCCAAACTTGAAAAAAAATCGATTATGTAGGAGTGGGAATAATCAAACTATTACCCAGCTTTATTTGAAAAGTAAAACAACAATTTCAATGTGTGTTTATTCATATCGTACCAGCCTAAATGCGTAAGAAAGTTTTTTTTTTTTGAGGGGGGGGGGAGAACTAAAGATTTATCTCTGAAAAGAAGGGGTCATCCCTCCCCCTGATACTACATGCCTGACATGTATATTTATATTTCTTAATTTTGCTCTAAATGCGACAATGAATATTCCGATTTACTTATGTTTAACATATACATGCCGTGTACAAATCGCGTAATATACATATTTTTAATCACTTCAAGAAAAGTTGTTGAAAAATAGAAACATAATTATTATACTTCATAAGGATTCTTAATAATAAATATCACAATATAGGTAAATGAAGTTCAAACTCAATATTCATCTACTTAGTTGCATTAAGACATTCGAAGTTTTTCCGAGTTTGTATGCACCCAAAAACGTGACAAAAGTGTAAGGTTGCTTTGAATATTCTTTTTCGCAAGAAACTGATTAAATGTGTATTTATAAACATCTACTCGTATATTATTGTGTTGTTGGCAATGCCCAGGAAAACTGCGATTACATGTATGAGAATTGAAATATGTCCATGAAAATCATCATTTGAAATTTAACATGAGTGATATTCTTCGAAGTCTATAGATACTTGTTTTGAATTTTAAAAAAAATAAAAGCTGGTGACTGCACTTTTCAAATACGAGCTACATGTGTGACGCTTCGTAGAGAAAACACGCTTTCTGGAGGTATTCACCTGTGGCGGTATGGAATCACGTGACATATTATCTATTCTTAGCAGGTCAACAAGAGGTTAATCTTATGTAAAGGTACTCACCAAACAGATTCAAAATCATGATACTTTTAAGTAAAACACATAGAGCGCAAGGTTGTTCAACAAAGATATTTTCACACAATCTGTATAAATATAATATACATATTATATTTTAATCTCGACTTTGAACAAATCTGCGCTCGATGTTTACGAAAGCCGAGAAGTAGGTACCTGTCACAAATTTCTTTTGTTATTCATGAAAATCAAAGGACCCCACCTTCAAAACACAGCTTCGCGTGTTGTCTAGTTCAATTATTTGACATTTTTAAACGTTGACGCAAATACTACAGACATGAGAGAATAATATAATTAACTTTTTAAGTTTTTTAATGAAAGTTTAAAATTTGACGAGTAACCGGGGACCACAGATAATGCCTTATTGAGACTTCTTCTTTTCAAGAATTATGGATAATGACAAGAAAAAAGCGAAACAAATGGTTGTAGCCATATTATCAATGAATCAAACTAACACTATATTCAATGCATTTTTCATCTCGTGAATGCTGTAGCTGCGCAGTTCTAACATGATTAATTTCCTCCTAATTAAAACAAAATAAACTTAATTATTAACTGATTTTGGTCTCTAACAGTAGGTAATTAGTGCATTAGCACTTTGAGTAACTTTGGGCTAGTTTAGTAGAGTATTAAGCGCATTCTTGGTATTTCTTATTTTACACCAGACTAGATCCAATATGGCTTGTACATCCCCCTTAATATTTTAATAGAAGATTCCCTCAATCGCCATTGCAAGCCGAAGATTTAAATTGTGTATTCCTCTGGATACCTGATGCAAGACTCCCTCGACCTTGCATAAGACATGTACGGGTCGGAATTTACACAACAATACACTTGCCACAAAGGTCCCAAAATAGTGAAAAAAAGAAAGATCAATTTCTTTTCACTCTAATGATTGAAGATCTGAAAACATCAGAAGACCACTGTAAGACAGTAAATTCTTATGATTTACATGATGATAGACGTATAAGTGCCGCTTGTGCGTGCACGTGAACCGCGCCCACATGTGAGAAATTGACCACAGTGAAAATGCGATAGCTGAGAGAACTGTGCTGATTTATAGACAGCCCCCCCCCCCCCCCAATGAAAGGAGAGGGGGGAGATGGATTCCAGCTTTTTAATCTAAAGTTTTGCTATGATGGTAGACATCATCATCAAACTTTTAAGACAATTTGTGTACATGTATATATACGTACTGCATGTATAAACATATTTTGATTTTCCATTTTAAATTGTTTTCCATGGCGTTCATTACTTTTTTGGAAGCAATTTTTTTCTTTCCTAATAACACTAAAATGGATGCTAAAACTTAGAAATTGAAAATATACATACAGTATGCCCCCCCCCCCCTTCCACATCATGCATTGCCTCGAAATGCGCAAACGAAAACGGTTATTTAATAATATTTAAAAACAATCTAACACAAAGTCTACCTACTTTTTATTCTTCATAATCTGTATCATTTTTATAGAATTTAACGTGATTTTAGTTGCCATGGTGGCTTTGTATAAGATGAACTTTCTCTGATGTCTATGTCTGCGCCGAAGAGAATTTTTGGAGACCATTGTAATGATCACGATGCAAAATAAACAAGTATTTAAACATGATTTTTTCTTTGTTATTTACAAAATTACTCAATGATGTAAAAAGAAAATCATTTTTTTTTCAAATTAATTAGCTTTTAATACCTCTAAAGTCCTTTATATCTTTTAAACAAGTTTCAATTTGTTTCAAGCTTTATAATTATTATGTACAGCACTATATTACAAATAAGAAAACGATTACAAGAATTTAACTTTTCTTACAATGGCATTTATTACATTTAAGGAACACAACATGATGGATAGATCAAATCATAAACCATTACAAAACAAGAAACAAATTTTCTGTATTCCAGTGGCTGACACTCAGCTTTTTTAAAAAAGCTAACCTTGTTCTCGTTTGTCGTGTATTTATGTACGTTTGTTCTGCAAAGATGATCGTTGGTTTTGCATTCATATATGTTTATTACGTACGTGGTCGTTGGTTTTGCTTTAATGTATATTTGTTCCGCGAAAAGTTCTGTTGATTATGCATTGTATATCATTTGTTAAGTTTATATGGTCATTGAAATTAAAATAATTGTTTGTTTTCTCATTATGGTAATTTTTGCCCTTTCCGCTGCCCATAGGTTGGCCCCCCACTTTAATTGATGTACCGAAAATGTAGTACTAAAATTGGTACTGAAAGTAGTGGACTCTGAGAAAAAGTATACCTACCTTCAGGTCGGTATAAAAAAAATTTCTCTGGCTGCCCCCCCCCCCCTTTCAAAAACGATGCTATACGCCTGCACCAATCTTTCAATTGAAGACAAATCTTCACCCAATAAGAAAAATGACAAGTTCATTTTATTTATTTGTCATATACAAAAAACTTTCTTCTCACACTAACTTTTACACAGTATAAATTTGCCCATATAATTCTTTATCTGCACAAATATAATTAATATTTTTCCTAAATAGGTATCTGTATCCTTTTTTAAAATTTAATAAGAATTTATTTCAAACTTCATATACAGTACTATAAAATCCATCATATATTCACTCTTGAACAAAATGTTAAATATAATGAAATTTCCTCCATTGTCTTTTCTGAGATATTTTTTAGACCAATGTATATTTATCTCTCTAATAATAAATAACAGATAAATTCTCTGTCAAAAGAAGTACAACTGCAACACATAATTATTCACTGGAGCCCATAAGCTAGGTCTTAACTGTAAGCAGACAGTTTTGAAAAATTGCAACTCAGTTTGGAACATACTTTTCAGTACTGTTTATAAATAATTTAATTCTGGTTGTAACGTTGTATTTGATTGGATAAAAAATTTACTTTATATCGTATAAAATGGGTTGCCTACGTCACAATGACTTGCGTCAAAAACGTATCAATCCGCCTGACGTTACATTCAAATTTTGTACAAACTGAAGTCATTTTGTTAGAACAATCATCTTTTTTTCTTCTCCGCTTTGCAGTTTATGAAGCGTAAACTGCCCCAACCCAGTTTATACTGTATAAAATGTGTAGCTATTAAATTCATTCCTTAAATAAAACCCTTTGCTGTCACTAATTGATATAATTTCAATTTAAATATAAATGAAATACAAAAAGAATTTGAATCTAAAATGTATATAAAGTTTTTCTGGCCTGTGTTATGTACATGTAAGACTTATACATCATTGGACAAAGAGATACTTGAAAAAAAAAAGTGCTTCTCTAAATGAGAGGTACAGGTTTAAGATGCCAAAATTATCAGATCCAATCTTAGAATTTGTTTTCTTTTTTTACTACACACAACCTTGAGCATGTTTCAATAGATAAAATACTTCAGCCTTGTCTCCAGAGTAATTATCTTAATAGAACAAAATGTATACATCAGTACATACAGTCAGAACCATCATGAAAGCATAGCATCAACACACACTTCTGTATAACATTAAAATTCACACGCTCAAAAATGATCACATCCATATCACATATTTATAATGCGTATATTAAATAATCAGTATGACTAGATGATTAATGGTATAAACAATAAATGTATCACTAACTTATTGCTTCAATATATGAGTTAAAATTAAATATTCAATTTCCCTTACAATATACTGTATACAGGGAAATTTTTGAATTTATTTTATTTTCGCACCTTTTGCCCTACCATTGGTTGGGCGAATTTAAAGATTACAGTACAATTTCTTAAACAGAACTGTGACTGGACGAATTTAAGACAGGGCACAATTTTTTTGCAAGCGTTAAAGAGCGAAAATAAAGTGGGGCAAAAATAACCCTGTATACAGTAATTACCCAAAAATCCCTTTCATGGTAGCATTTAATATTGTACTTTCCATCAAGTTTTCAGTGAGAGCAATATAAAAGAACAATTTTTAAAGAGTGGAAACCTGATTTACTCCAGAAAACTTTTTTGTAGAATTGACCAAGATTTTTTTTCTTATACAAAATTTAACCTTCAAAACCTCCTGGCCTTTTCAGACCAATCTCTTAAAAGGGCAACATTACTTGCACACATAAAACAGGAGAGTTTTAAAAATTCAGCAATATCCATCTTTATGAATACCAAATTGAGTCAAAATTTAAATCTTGAGAGCACTCAAGTCAATGCCCATTCAAATAAGCTGCAGCGGTACATAAGAAATGTTATACATGTACTGATATTGAAGAGCTCTGTGACAAGCAGCTGTACAATGTCACATTACAACAAAGGTGGATTTCAAATAAGAATGGCATTACAATAAATATCAAAATCACAAAGTTATTGGCGAAACACATTGTTTAGTACACCATAAAATGAAACTTGGAACACACATACATTAATGTTAAATCACCATATCACTTCATCTCTTTCTTGTTATTGCACAGCAGCACACAGCAACATACAATGCCAATGTTAAAATATCACATGCAATTCTCCAGTGTTTTCATATGATCTTCACAACAAATTCACACTGCAGTTCATGAGATTCTTGTAAACATTAAGTTGTGAATTTTTTTATTTTACTTTTCTCTAACAATACACATAGCACATTTCATATCGCATTTGATTTACAGTGTCACAAAGATGTGTGCCATTGACAAAGTAAAAGCAGCTTAAATGTCATCAAAGCTGTCAACCTGATTTAGAACAATTTAATACTTTTTAAAACTTATCAACCTGCAGATTCAAGGGAATGTAATGAGCTATAAATAGCAGAAGGTGAGCTGGGATAACATGGAAATGTAGCTGATGGATGATACACTGTCAGGAGCCACTGCTATAGATAATGGGGAGTTTCTTGACCTGTCAGTAATCGATATATGGAGGTGGGCATTGTCTTCATGTGAATCTGGAAATAAAAAATAATAATTATTAAAAAGGTGCATCATTTCTTATCCTTTACTTTAAATTCCAAGACAAAAATCTGTCATAATCGAGTTCTAGTTTTCTTTTCTTATTCAGGAATATTATTATAGTTTGCAAAAATGTAGTACTTGGAAAGTGAATTTAAAGCATAGACAGTTATCAAACAGTTTGCCATGTTCAAGTGTTGTCCAGACTTTATGTTCCTTAATGTACTGCCGGATTCCCTAAAATTGATGCTTTTAGTAGTGTGTGGCTGTGTAAATCTTGTTTGTAGCTGACAAAGGATGTCATTTTCTGACAGAGATTACCTCAGTCATCAACTGATTATCTGTGATGAAGGCATCTCCACTAATTAAAGACCTTCTAAAGCCCCCCTTACTAGTCAGTAAATTTGATTGATTAAACGGTACAAGAGCTGTTCATATTTCAAAGACTCTTGGATGTCATATTCAAGATTTTTGTCATGAGATAATGAAAAATTCACTTCATTATTGGTGCGTGAAAGCTTTGAAGAGGTCATATGTTTCATCTTTTTGAAAATGTATGAAGATAACTTTTGCATTTGAGGAAATGTAAGTTAAAGACTTTCTACCATTTATTGCAAATCAATCTACATGTGAATGGCAAGGACAAATCTCATTACTCTTCAAGAAATCATAACACAAATGTCTGTCATTGACCAAAATCAGAGCAAAAAAAAATTTGGACAACAATAATGCATTTTTTAACAGCTGATCATTCTAAGACTAAGTATGACATATTTCCAGAAATTTTCAATAAGTGTAAGACACATTAAAAATTTCTGGGCTTGGCCCTTACCTCTCCTACAGAGTTGGCTAGTAGAGAGACGATTTTTTCGTGCGGGACAGCTACAACACTCTGATTGTTGATTTCTATAATCCTGTGTCCCACTCTCACTCCTCCCCTCTCTGCTATTCCTCCTCTCAACAGACTGCAGATCTGACAAGGCAATAACAATCTATCAAGTATTTTGTTTACAACTAAACATATCTAAATGTTCCTTAATGAAATAAATATTCAAAGTAGAATAACACACTTAATGACTAATTTTTAACTATGATTCTCAAATACACAATACAATTATATTTTAAGATAAATCATTTGTACAAAAACCAATGTATACTTATGCATGTACATGTATATTTAGTTGTTATTTGACTCTCAATTAACATATTTTAAATCATAATCTTCTTTTGTTTCTAAATCCAAAGTTGTAGCTTAAACAATAACTTCATACACCTTTAAACCTTGTGCCCCTGAACTTGTCCAGAATAAACTCAGGTGAGTCAAATAAAGAGGAAACTTCATTTGCATTTATAAAACCTTTATAAATGAGATATTGTATCTCAATGAAAACATACCACTCCATTTTGTACGCTAAATCCCAGCTGATACTTGACGTCTGGCCGCTTTATCAGGACCTCAACCACAGGAGCACAAGGGACAACGGTTAACTTGACCACCGTCTGATTCTTACTACTCTGTAAACAATGAAGACTGGATTAACAAACAGAATGTATGAAAGCATGGAAATCAATTGCTGTTACTTTCTACATAAACAAAAGGTCAAGATCTAGTAAATGAAAGAAGCCTCCAGTTTTTTTTAATTTTAATGCTTCACAAATATAGCTTGGTCTAATAACGTTTTTTGAGACACAAGCTCATTTTAAAAATCATAGAATTAAGGGAAAACTGACATTAAAATTAAAGGTTGTGGAAATCCCTGTAACATGAACTTATATGTCAGTAGCTTGCCTCGATTTAAAGATTGATCCTACACAGAGCATTCTCTTGAGTATCAAATAAGCTGAGAGATGTAAACAGTATATGCAAATGTAAGTGGGATATTGCTATGTAAATAAGTAAAGTTCATGATGTAAAGTTGAATTCATCTCATTTGTCATACTATTTATATATATTTGGCCCTTACTGTCTAGTCAGTAGACAATCTAAATATCAAACAAATTTGGCAGACTCTGTGAAAGTTGGTAATGGTAACTGATGATAAAACGTCAATATATCTAAATATCTAAATGATATATATATATAAATGTAAATCAACAATTATTTGTAACAAATTTCATTTCTGATTTGTTCAGTCTGAAATCCATCCAAGACTATTCATTTTTAGGACTGAGGAAACAACTCTAAAATAGAATTCCAATATGGTTTGTTGCAAAAAATACTCAGCAGTATAATTCTAAAATTTGGGGTTGTTCCTTGATCGCAAATTAAATATGTTGTACAATATTTAAATTTAAAAAGTTGATGTAACAGATTAATGAAGTTCATTATGTGTACAGCCTATTGTAAGATTGACAAATTGATGCTTCAGTTTAATCAAGTTTGCCAAGTTGATGCAAGTCAGATAAGTTGCTAAGTAAGGTTAATATAAATTTGACCATTCATACATGATGTGAAATAAAGGTTTGGCCAGTAGTTGACTGATGCTGTACCTTTATGTAACTTTGACAAGCTGACAGAGGAAGTCCCACCAGACTGATTCCATTTATGGAGATAATCTGGTCCCCAATATTTAGCTGGCCACATCGCGCCGCTGGACCTGTGGGGTACATGTTAGCCAGAACCACTGTGGGCACCATAGATCCCCAGCCGGACTCCACAATCACAATTCCTATATTTTCTCCTTTCAATTTTGGCACAATCACCTGCAATTAACACATTTAAATAAAACTTTCAATTTGGTTTCTATATTTTTAGTTCTTTTTTCATTTGTTTTTCAATCGGTGAATACATATTTTAATTTGACTTTGACCCCTTGATTTTAATATCCTTACAAATTTCCTACTGCAACAAAGAGAAGGAGAATTTCGAGTCTGAAACTAAGTGAATATGAATGTGATTCCTAAAAAATATAAACCGATACACAAGCTTGGTCAAAGTAGGATATCTAGATATTTGAAAACGAGTTCCAAAAACTTGAACTGTTCTATAAGATCCCACTTCCAAAACTTATCTTGTAGTGTACATTCATAGTAACATGCATAATCAATGCAAGGTTAATCATTATAGAACCTATAGTTACTTGAGAATAGACCAGCTCTAGGTCTTAAACCTGTTCATTTACCTGTTCAACCTGATCCTAAAAGAATGAGTGCACTTAAGTACGTCATTTGGAACCTTTTCGGCTACCCATTTTAAGCTTACATTACAATATATCGCTAAATTAATCTATGATTAATGTCCAAGCATATGCTTTTGATATTTATTTCTAGAATTTTTTGTCATACATATTCCTATAATTACAGAAAATGTAATTGAAAAGAACACGTAAAAGGCTTAAATTCCGGAAATTTGAATGGGACCACTTTCGAATCTAAGGTATCCGCAAATAGGCGGAGACATTTAAACGCATGGTTGTGGAATGTAAACTTAGCACATATGATTTTTGAAATGGAGAAGAGAGAGAGATCGTGTTGATTTTATGGTGCACAATTATTAAATGATTCTAATGTTAAGGGATGGGGTAGATGTCTCGCCCTGCAGACCATAATACAGAAGCGACATAAGCCTATACATGTACTTGCTAATGACACTGTCAATATCAGAATTCTTTCAAAAACCCCTAATGAAAAGCATAAAGTTAAATAAGAGACATATTATCTTCAAACCCTATTAAAATTTGCGGAAAAATCTCCAATATTTGAAGTTGGAAGTACGATAAATACAGTCACAACAGACTTAAACAAAATGAAATTTTCAATGAAAGCGTTAGCGTATCGAACAGCAGAAGGTCACGCGAGAAAGGTGATTATAATATCAATCGTTGATGCTCGGTGACCGGTTAATTTAGTAGCTATCTCAACCCTAGTTTTGGGACATTTTTTTTAAAATTAGATATGAGCCGCAACTTGGCCAACGTTGTCCTTTGGATATGTATAAGTTTAAGTTAAAATACACAATCTGTGCAAATAAGAAACATGGCCAAGTTGCAGCTTGATGTAAACAAAGTTGTTGAAAACTGGTATGCATATGAATAACAATAGAAATGAGACAAAACTGTTAGACCCCCGTCTCAAAAGCTAGTGTCACTCGGCATTATTTAATACTTTCATGTAATATAATATACCAAAACCTGATCTTATGATATTGTTTAATACCTATAAAACATAAATTTAATGAATTTTGGAATTTTCTTTTGCGCAAAACATCGGGATCCAACTCTCATAGCTTAAGTGCAGTCATTCTTTAAACCCAGTCACTTGTCCAGGAAAATTAAGTCATATCAACATCTGATGTATGGCTGGTAATAAACATCCATAGATGCATCATCCACCCAAGTTAAGTCAAGGTAGGGCTTATATTTACTGGGGATTGACTTGCTTCTTCAACTCTATCAAGGGCTTTGATACCAACTTAATAACAGTATCTCCATTATTTCTAGAAAATTTGTAAAATGCTTTAGAAAGTGACTTATCCTTCATGAAAGTTTTCTTCCCACAGCTATAGTACATTTTATTTTTGGATCTGCAATCATCTCCATCAAGAACACAGCCATAGGCAAAATATAAACAATAAACCTGACTGTCCCCATGCACTTAACACAACTTTGTCATTATCTTTTTCTCTAAATTATAAACCTTGCAGCTCTACATGCCATTCTATGAAAGTTTCTAAAAATATTGCTTAATAAGAGAAAACTTAAAATTTGCATTGCATTCAGATATTTTTCTTATCCTAATTTTTGATCCACAAGAATCAATTATTGTCCACAAAGCTTTAATTACTACCTGAATGTGCTGTTTTATTAAATTTTCCCATTAGCTTAGCAGTAAGTATAAACCTTTTATTTTGTATTCAATCAATAAGCCCACTGATGCCAAAATTTCCCTTCCTATCAACATGACAACAGACCCCTAGGGAACCTGAAAATGAATGAAAGATACAAAAATGGAAACGATCCTTAATATAGTGACTGGGCAGGTGACTTAAAAACAGCCTAATGAGAAAATGCTCTTAAAACTGTTGAAAGTAATTCCATGATTAAAGAATCAATAATTCCCATTCCAAATAATGATTCAAACTACAGAAAAGAAACTTAATGTAAGACTGAGTGGCATGAGAGATACTGATATTGACAGAAATGAAAGAACAACCTTTGCCAACATAAAATATAAATGAAGTTCTAAGATGCCATTAACCTATGATAAAAAATTGAAGCCTCAACTTTTTATTCACATTTTTCTGAGTTTTTTTCTTAATAAGCATTCAGCATTAGATACTACTGGCTACAGCTTCAATCATTCAATGTTGATTTTAGGTATCAAGAACAATAAAAGATACAAAATCCCTTGGATTATAAACCCAATCCTAGCAGATCAATGTCTTTTCTACCTACAAGAATCCATTTAATACTTCCTGAAGCTCGGTTATCAATGTCATTTATGTGAAAAGACAGATTTTCATTTCCTGTCGATAAGTAATGATGGCAAGGATAGTGTTGCAAGAATACTGTTCTCTTGAACATTATGATCAACACAAGAAATAAGAATTGTAATGAATTGATCATCCTTTTATAAATAGTCAAACCTCGTAACATTGAATTTAGTGAGACCAAGAAAAGGATTCAAGATATCCAACAATTTGCAATATCCAGGGTAAAATACTTAGGAAATGAGGGGTTAATACTTAAAAATCACTTTTGACATATCCACTGTATCTGAGATATCTGTGTTTGATATATTGAAGTTCAACTGTATTTTATTGTCTTCAAAATGAACAAGGCTGGTAATAGTTTCAATAAAAAATCACTATGTAACATTATGTATCTTAGTGTATACTCTACTTGTGTGTCATGTAACACTGAAACCAGACCATAACTGAAGGAAAAATAGCAATTACGGTAGAATAAATGTTTACAGACAGTCAGATGAACAAATTGACAGACACCTTACTATTACAATTCATGAATACTGAGTACTCATGAGCAGACAAATTGTTATCAAATACAGCTGATTTCAAAACTCCATTTGTGGTCTTTAATTATTAAAAACTGCAATAGTCTGGATTAATTGCATTGAAATCTTCCTTAAACACTTAACATAATTGGCATTCAGGTTAACCTCACTACCCCTTAAATCAATTGTATAAAATGTCGCATCCTCATCTTCAATAAAGTTTGTACTACATGTACTTCAAAATAATGAAGCCATAACTGAATAAATAACTACTATAAAGTCAGAAAAATTGAGGAAAAAATAAAAACCAAATTTCGGTGTTGTTGTTATCAACTGAAATATAATGGTTTATGTGGATAAATCCTTTATTGATTTTTTTTTTACCTTTTTATTCAAAGGTATTCAGAGCCAAGCTGGTAATTATTTTTCATATTCCCTCAAAGAATCAGTCAGGTAATTTTATGTATACCCCATAAATCCACCCCCTCATTATTAACTGTCAGGAGATTAGTCTATAACCTTAACAAATTAACTTCATTTAATAGCTTTCCTGCATTTTCTATTTTGCATAGCAAAGAGCCTTCACAGAAAAAAATATCACAGTACATGTATCACACATTAAATATTTTGTCCTTTTTTTCAAGACATGGTCAAAAAATAAGTTCATGATGCACAAGAATGTGGTTTTAATTAAGAAATAAACAACGTTATTCAGTGAACATGGCGTTATGAATAGCAATTGCTCTGCTGGCATATTCCATGATGCGCGCTAGCGCATCATGGAAAATATGCCAGCAGAGCTATTGCTATTCATAATGCCATGTTCACTGAATAATCGTTGTTTATTACTTATATTTGCATTCTTTGATTTTTTCAAGAATATCAGAGGAAATCCTGACTTACATAAGGACGCAGCTTCTTGTCTTCAGTGAAGAAAAACATACGGCGTTAAAATCAGTAAACCTGATTAATACTCCTTTTTTCTAATAAATCACAAACATATTTGTAAAGTATTTCCCTCTCAAACACAGTTATCTGGATACAAGCAGCGCCGTCATAACATTTTTGTTTTGATGCAGTTTGACGTCATCGATCAACGTTATTTAAACCCTCTGACCAAAATCAATAATTTAACACTATGATGAAAAATGAGAATGCTTTTATAATGATTATTACTCCAGAATGCTTTTCTATAATTTTTTTTTTAGTTTTTCTATTTATTTTTAATAGCTGAAATCATTCTTGAAATAGATATACTAGTTAAAGAATTTTTTTTCTTTCTGAATGTTTTTACCCAAGTGTGAAGAGTTATCGTTCTTTGTTCAAATATGCATGATACAAAAAATAAAAATATGGCAGTTCTCTACAATTTTTAAAAAGTTTTATTATACAATTAAATACATTGACCAAAATTAAATTTTTAAAGATATAAATCAGCAATTTTAGATATTCTGAATTTCCTTTTTTTCAAAGAATATTATTAAAAACTTATTTTTATTGCTCTTATAAAACATTTCATATATATACTTCTCAACTCGGATTCTAAATGTAGTAGAGATTGTTCTACACGAGTGTGATAGAGCATTTGCACTCATAGCAGGAGCAGTTGCGTCTATAGTGCTATGAACGCAGTTAATGACTTCATGTTCATAGTGAGAGAGAGCAGTTGATATGCAAATAGAAACATTTTGAACGTACGTTATAAATGCATAAAATATGTGGAATACTTCTCACTAAAGTTATCCTTTAATTTTTAGTATATATATCCATTAATATTCATACTAATTAATAAAGTACATGTATGTATTTAGGTAACTCTAGTTTACCAGCTATTGTTCTTTTCCATAGTTTGTTTTTTTTGTTTACCTCTTTCTGGCGCTCCTTATTTGAGAAGAGGTTGAGTTCCTCTCCGTATATTTCTTGCTGATTCAGAACTTCTTGATAGTCTATTTCTTTCATCAAAGAAGGATCCTCAATTCCATTGGCTTTCAAGAATTCCATATAAGCCACCTGAAAGGCTTGTCCTATGGACTGGGCTATCAGCTGAGCCTGTAAATATGAGACTTCCATTCATAAATCTAATATAGATAAAAAATTAATTCATGTGAACTGAAATCGAATTCGATCCATTACCTAGAATCACTTCATAATATCATATTAAGTAGAAAAGTACTGAGGGACAGCTAAAAGTAGGACCAGTTACTTGAGCTCCTAGGTTAAAAAGAGAGCCACTCAACAGATATTAAGACAAATGCTATTTCCTTGTTTTTTGCAAAACATTTTGCTGTTCCTTTATAAACATAGCCCATAAACTTTTATCTCAAATCAAACATTATACATAACCTTTTTTAAATGAATTGTATTTATTTTAAATGTATTGTATTTATGATAACTGTTGTGGATTGATAAATGTAGACACCTAAAGCAAGAAGAATTTATACAAGGAAATGAAAAATACAACAACTTGAACAAGAAAGATAATGAATTATTTAATATTATTAACAGAGTATTTACTCTAGTCTTTCTTAATTTATCACTCCTAACTTTTTTCAAGTTAAATTCAAGTTTTAATACATTTTAATCAGTAAATTTAACCTCAAATTATTCAACAGATTAGAATTTATTGTATATTCTATTTAGTACCTTTGGTGTAAATAGCTTCTGCTTAGTCCTGATAGAGCTCTCATGCTACTTTTGACGGACAGTGGTCAGGGCCATAAAGATTGGGGGACTGGGGTCAGGGCCATGAAGATTGAGGGGCAGGGGTCAGGGTCATAATGATTGAGGGACATGGGTCAGGGTTGTAAAGATTGAGGGACAGGGGTTAGGGTCATAAAGATTGAGGGACAGGGCTCAAGGCCATAAAGACTGAATGTGGATCAGGGTAATAAAGATTGAGGGACAGGGGTCAGAGCCATAAAGATTGAGGGACAGGGTCAGGGCCATAAAGAAAGAGGGACAGGGATCAGGGCCATAAAGACTGAGGGACAGGGGTTAAGGTCAAAAAGATTGAGGAACAGAGGTCAAGGCCATGAAAATTGAGGGACAGGGTCAGGGTCATGATGGTTGGGGGATGGGGTCAAGGCCATAAAGATTGAATGACAGGGGTCAGGGCCATAAAGATTGACTGACAGGGGCCAGGGCCATAAAGATTGACTGATAGGGGCCAGTGCCATAAAGATTGGGGGACTGGGGTCAGGGTCATAAAGATTGAGGACATGGTCAAGGTCATAAAGATTGCGGGACAGGGGTCATGGTCGTAAAGGTTGGGGGATAGGGGTCAGGGCCATAAACATTGAGGGACACGGGTCAGGGTTGTAAAAATTGAGTGACATGGGTCAGGGTCATAAAGATTTGGGGACAGGGTCACCGGTTGTAAAGATTGAGGGACAGGGGTTAGGATTGTAAAGACTGATGGACAGGGGTCAGGGTCATAAAGGTTGGGGGATAGGGGTCAGGGCCATAAAGATTATGGAACAGGGGTCAGGGTCATAAAGATTGAGTGACATGGGTCAGGGTCATAAAGATTGGGGGACAGTGGTCAGGGTCATAAAGATTGAGGGACAGGGGTTACCGTCATAAAGATTAAGGGACAGGGCTCAAGGCCATAAAGATCGATGGTCAGGGTCGTAAAGGTTGGGGGATAGGGGTCAGGGCCATAAATATTGAGGGACAGGGGTCAGAGTCATAAAGATTGAGTGACATGGGTCAGGGTCATAAAGATTGAGGGACAGGGGTCAGGGCCATTAAGATTGAGGGACATGGGTTAGGGTCATAAAGATTGGGGAACAGGGGTCAGGGCCATAAAGATAATGTGTGGGACAGATATTTTTAATTCAGGGTATTTGGAACTCATTGGCTCATTTCTTAACAGGTAAACTCAGTACCTATGCTAATTTGCTAAACAAAAAGTTTATTTTTGAAAGGCTGAACTTTTATGAGACATTATTTAATTCCACAGGTCATTTAAGTACTTTGACAAACAACTTTGATTTTGAAATAATGCCTTGTCTACTTATCACTGCTGGTAAAGTGCGAATCGAGAAAATCTTGGTTTCGGACACCAGCTACTATTGGTTTACATCAATGAGGCAGTTTATGTCAACTAAACGATCAGAAATGATAGAACATTTGATTAAGACGTAATTATTAATGTTCAGTATGGCTTAATGTTGTGCAATTGCTTGTTGGTTGAATACATATAAGGAGCAATCCAGTAACTGCTTTAGATTACGCCCGTTCAATGTATTTTACTAGATTATTCATATTTGCTTTGAACGTGTTAAACTCGATTAACGCTACAATGTTTGTGTTAAAAGTGATATGGGTATATACTATATGAATCATTTATGATTTCCTAATTCTTTAATGTTTCACAAGATTAAAACTTTTGATGCAATATAAAGTTTTCTGAAAACATTGAGAGTATGGTTGCTGTATGTGCGACTCTTGGCACGTGTAATTGCTACGTTTGACTTCTGTTCTGTTTCATAAGGTGCGACGTTTTACTGCTGTATCATAAATGTATTGTTTTCCGAGAAATACATCTAAATTTAATATCGACACATCAAGTAGTGCATCTTTTTTTTAATAAATCCCCAAAACACATACCTCCAATTCGAGGATTGGTTGTTTCTATCAAATATTAAAAATGTAATGCATATATATACCCCCCCCCCCCCCCCCCCCGCCAAAAAAAATTGTTCTTTTATCTGAAAAAAAAATAAAGGACTCAAAAATGCAAACTCACTTTGGTTAGTTTATATTGGATAACATTCTTAAAAATCATGAACATGCTTTACTAAAATATGTTACTGGAGTATATGTTCATTAAGGCTCTCTCCCAAAGTTCAGTTTTAATAATTTCAGATTCATGTTGTAAGTCATCTTCGATTGACTATCTAGAACTTTAAAGTTACCAACATTCTATGCATGCCGAATAAACAAAAAGACCTTTGAATACCCCCTCCCCCCGAAGGAAAAAAGATTGACCTCTCTTTAATAAGAATGAGAATCATGACCCTACATGTTTTGAAGGGATTAGACGTTGATGCATGTAAGAGTGTTTTACTTTTATATCCCCTCCATGAATAGTTTTAACCTTTGACTTGGAAAGATGGCATGGAGGCTTTAAGTATTTCCGATAATTAACTTGTATGGAATAGTTTAATATCTCAACAAAATATTATATTTGAATGACATAAAGACAGCGGTCTATTTATTAAACAAGCAGACCCGTGACATTATTTTTCAATGTATATGTAGGAAGGATGTGAGCCGTAGGTGATTGACAATCCAACAAAAAAAATGCCCAATCGGAAAAACACAGCTCCAGAACTGTAGTGCTAACTTATGGTTTCATTTTTTTTTATCTTTGGCTATAAAGACTTAAATATAAAACAATAACGCTGCCGTACTGCAGCTAGGAAGAACAGTCCTGTTTTATCGGACCTTTCTGGGGACCTTTCTCTAACTATTCCATTTTCCACAACGACTATCTTTGCTATCCAAGGGTTTTTCATACGCTACTTTCCTCATAAACTGAGGAGAGTAGCGTATTAGAAACCCTTGACCAGCGTAGATGACAACGGCTGGATTTGCGAACCTTACGGTTAGCTGCAGAACTGTATCTGTTCGAAGACGGGAGAGCTGGAAAAAATGTATATCGGTATTTATTGTGCACAAAAGTACGCTCTTCTCGATTTCAAACTGTCATATTCTAAAAATATTTCTAACTGGATGTTCCAAATAAATTCTTTTACAATTTCAACTTACTATTTTTACAACAAACAACAACCTTCCATGAAATTGAGACCATCTAATTTCGCATTTTTACTGTCATTTTTAAGATGACAAGAGACAAATCGTTTCAATTGCAACACGCTTCGTGAGGAAGTCTAGAGGTCATAATTCTTTTTAGCTTTTGTGCAGTTGAGATAAGAATTTGGAGGAATTAATCCAGTGCCAATCGCAGCTTTTGTGCGCAATTTTTTAACAGATTTTTTGTTCGGGTGGCACTGTAACACTTCGGTCATCTATCTCATTTTTTTTCTAAGACCAGCCAGTTACAGAAATGCAGCTACCTTATGGTTACAAAAAAGTTGGAGGGGGAACATGTCTACATAAAAAATTATAACATGAATCAAAACTAAAGCAAAAGACTATTTTCAGAAAATAAAGTACATATGTACACCCCAAATTGCATACTACGTGCCTAACATGTTACTGGATAAAGGTAGACTACATGCAACACAATTCTAAAGATGCTTACATCGTGCTTTGAATAAATATAAATTGGAAGGAAAAATATTACCATTATGCATTCGTTTACTGCTTTAAAAAGTTTGATTGCTTGATCACGACATTCTTATATGTATACCTGGTGCAACTTTAAATTATTTGGTGTCATCATCTTGCTCATTTATACCATATCACTCTATTTAAAAGTAACAAAAGAACATAACCAAAAACACAATATCCGTAAGAAGAATTGATATAACATTTCGTATTGCTTCAAGAAATGGTCAGAAATGACTACAAACTACAAAAACTATTATTCTTTTCATGCAATTTTGAAGAATTTTATAATATTCACGTAAAGTAACATAAACCAATAGTCTCTGAGACGTAAACCAGTTGTCGCATTTACACAAATAAAAAGTCGCCTGTGTCAAAATTTTACAGAAACCAATTGTAGCATCTACAAAATGAATTTGCTAGTTATTGACTAATTCCATGGAAATAATTCATTTAGAGCACATTGTTTGTGTCTCGTGCATTAAATAAAGTTGAATTAAAGTTAAATTTACCCACTTAGCTGTCCAATCTGTCCTATAGCACTTAATGCATCATTCGAATACCAGTACATGAAAAACACAATGTAAACAGCCATTTACATGTAATGTTTCGATATTGAGCACTTTTTGGGTATAAAAGCAATCCAATCGCTTAACTTTTTAATAAATTTGCTTTCTAGAAAGTGATTTTTATTGTTTTATATCAAAAATTATGTATTTAACGAGATAATTCACAGGTGCCAATAGTAGCTGGTGTCCGAAACCAAGATTTTCTCGATTCGCACATTACCAGCAGTGCTTATAGCACCATTGAATCAGTTTCTTATTCGGAATTGGTCAAACAACTGTATTCTTTAATTTTTGGGAGAAATGGCTATTGGAAAAATTGACAAATTCAATATTGGGGGGGAAACGAGTTCTTGTATCAGGAATGGAGCCCTTAAATGGCCTCAGTTAATAGACAATAGATAACCCTGCAAGATCATTGCTAAACATCTTGCACATATTTCCCTGAACATGTACATTATGTGTTAAATCAACTACACAAATGTTTTAAATTCAATTTCTGCCAAATACAGTAAATGCTAAATACAAAACATTTACCATAATTTGCATGCATATCTTTAAAAAATACATAAGAAATCATTTCTCAAAAATACACTATTTTTCATGAAAATAGTGTGAGATTTAAGATTCCATATCATATGACTCAAGAAGACTTGTTTTTTTTTTTTTTTTAGCTTTTGAAGGTTTCTT
>NW_026930446.1:0-41455 GCF_032062105.1 Saccostrea cuccullata | reverse complement strand
GGAAAGAAAAAAAGAGTTACATTTAAATATACATCTGTCTATGCTATCAAAAAACTGGGCTAACACATATACATAAATAACCTCGTAAATAATCACTAAACAGGACTATTTCAGTTGCCCTGAAATACGTTTTTTAAGTTCTAAAGGATCATTTTCTACAGTTACATTCAACAAAAAAGGCATTTTGACTTAAAGCAGATCTATCAAAGACTATTAGACAATTATGCTATTAACAGTTTTATTTCTTGTAAAAGTATCACTGAACCTTAAGGAATGGTATGAAAAGGTTTAGAAAGACCTTGTACTATCTAGCACCAATTAATCGGTTGTCTTTACTGTTGATTCCGCATATGTAATGCAAAAACACAACGTCGAATATTATTAGTTACATAGTCTTTTAATGACAGGGTATGGGATAATACCTGGTTAGTAAATTTCATACCTGGCGAGGCGAAGCTGAGTCAGGTATGAAATTTACTAACCAGGTATCATCCCATACCCTGTCACTAAAAGACTATGTAACGAATTTACCCCACCGATGTAACATTTACGTTTTATCTGTAGTTTTTAAATGGTTTTCTCTGCTAAATCCTTTATCACGCTTATACTGTGCCTATTATGACGTCACATTTGTGTTTGTGACGTAATACATCGACCAGGTATATATTACAACTGACCGAGTATGGATTTACAACTGACCAGGTATAAGAAATCCACCGCTTTCATCTGACAGACTTCAACCAATCGTTAGCCAGGATTTCACGGAAAAATCTACAGAGGTGGGGTAATTATCCATACATTATGCCTAGAAAAAAAAACCAGTAACCTCTTTTACAAAAGAACTTTAAAATAAAATTTAATTTTGCTTATCACCTTCTAATCAACATTGATTTGAAAATATATTAAATCTTTTTAAAAAGAGATTAACAAGATTCTTTTGTAGAGATTTCAAATACTTTTTTTTTTTATTTTTACAATAAGTCAAGGGTTTTGGTCTCAGTCGTAAATTCTTTTGTAAATCGGCCCTCAAAAATAGTCGATGAGTATCTCTTTGATTATAAAGTTGTAATCTATCCTATTAAGAATAGATATTTCCCAAGTCTGCCAATAATGAATAAGCCGATAAAGAAACATACTCAGTAATATATTTTCATTTGTTAATAATTTCATTATCTTATCTATGCAGTACATAATTACATCTAAAGCTCATTTTGAGTGCAATTTTCTATCTATGAAGCACAATTCAAAGAATTTGTCAAACACACACACTAACACAAACAGAGAGAGAGAGAGAGAGAGAGAGAGAGAGAGAGAGAGAGAGAGAGAGAGAGAGAGAGAGAGAGAGAGAGAGAGATAGAAAGAGTCACATATGAATCACATACCTACATGCTGACACGTGATATGATTGATCACTTAACAAACAAGTGCATTTGTTCACGTGTGGCAATTAAATCTTTTCTGCGCAACAGCTCAACCCAAATAATATTTACATTTTCATTTTAGAAATTAGCTTTCTGTATTTTAAAATACCAGAACATTTTGTTATGATGAGCTTAATTAATATATAAATTAAAGATATTTTTTATGTGAATTCAACTTGAAAGGGACATGGAGTGTAACATATGTATTTCCTCTTTCTTCGCTTTAAATTAGATATCCCAGGTTGTCGACATATCCGATTTCGAGATACCGAAGTTAACCTGTATGCTCATTGAGAATATCCGTAAAATTGTGAGACTGCTGCTGTTAAAGTTACGAGTAGCAGATATTTTTAGTTCCCATTGTAAGTTTATAGTTTTAATTCAAGTATGATATGTTCCTACATGAAGAGAATGTTTCTTAATCGTATTGAAATTGTTCAGAATAAAAGTTTCGATGAACATTTTTAATGGTCGCCCCCTGCGATACCTCAGTATCTCTCTTGCGCCTATGGATTATGAAAGAAAAGTAATATGTCTTGATATAGTGTATGAATTTTTAAGTAGAAAAAAGGCAAGAAAAGTTTAAAGATATGAAAGATAATTAGAACTAAAAAAAATCTAAACTTCAGTTGTCACGTCACTTTCAGCTGTCAAGTGATTGCTTCGTGAATCCTTTGACCGCATAGTTTAAACCGTTGTTAAGTATTTAAGATTTAGTAAATGGATTTTATTTTTTACATACTTATAAACATTAATCAGACATGGGTCATACTTTCCAGTATAAAAGATTTTCCGTAAATCAATGTGTCTGTGAACTTTTATAACAACCCTTGTATCTCTTATGATTACATGTAGGTGAGGAACTAGGCGTTGGAGAGAAGAACATGGAGATCCAAGAAACACGTATGTTATTGACAATAAACAGATTAACTTTAAAAATATGTATACATAAATACATGGAAATAAAAGTTTAAATTGTATGACCAAAGCTCTTATATTTATATCTGAGTGAAGAACTAGGCATTGAAGAGAATAAAAACATAGACAAAAATTGTTGTATGCCATTGAAAATTTTAAAATATATCAACAGTGACCGTAAGGTTGATTGCAGTTACAGTATAATATCAAAATTACACTTGCAACAATTATCGGCCACTTCAAACATCAGGACATCTAGACTACCTGTGACGTCTCATGAAGTAAGGGAGCTAGTCAGAGCTTACGGAGACAGCCTAGCATCTTGATAAAAAATAATACTAGACTAAGTACAATTTTTGACAAAAGACATTTTAAAGTATTTTCTTGTTGCTTGTAAGATCAACAAACCGTAAATCTTTAATTTTTTATGCGATTTATCTCTTCGCCATGATTGTATGAAATCCTTGTACCAAAGGAATTCCGTGAAGTTTTCACAAAATAATTGCCTGACGTATGTACGGATTTTATTCCTAATTTCTTCTATTCTTGCATGTATTCTATAGAGATAACTGCGTTTGCTATAAAATACCAATAGATAAAATTGTAAAACATATTTATTTTTTGTTTACATGTAGGTGAAAAATTAGATGTAGAAAAGAAGAGCACGGGAAACCTCAAAAAATTCTCCACCATGTAATAATTATATTGTTTTGAAATGATAATTCCTGGTTAAAGTTTAGAATTTATTCAAGTCCAAAAGTACAAAATCAAAATTCACATTTTTACACAAAAATTCCTAAAGTGAGAGTGAATTACAAACAAACTCAGGCACGTCTCATCTTTGACAACTCCTCCCACATTTCATAAATGAACCAATGAAACAAGTTAAAAGACAGTAGAAAAGTTTGGGGAAAGCTCAATGACATTAATTTATAACACAGGAAACAATTTGAGTAAGCATAACAAATTCAAAGAAACACCAGTCTAAGATCTGACCATAAACCTGATAACAATTATGAGCTAATAGCATCGATACCGTGGGATGGAGAGAGAGATGTCAAGTTTGAGAAATCACAAACACGTGCAGCAGTGCTCTTTCTGAAGATCAAATAAAACAATTAATTTTCAATTACAAATTCCCAGTACATCAATTATAATATTTAAACAATACCTAAATCATAAGTACATCTAAGAAACTAACAAATTGTCTTTATCAAAAATATGCATTTATACGCATATAATTTATACGCATGTATATAACATCCGCCCCCTAAAAAAAATTTGCATACAATTTTAAACATTAAACGATAAAGACAATCATAAAATACGCACACAAAAGAAATGTTATACAAAATGATAATGAAGAAAATATAATACATGTACAAGAAGAAAAATGCATTCTAGTAATGAAATCAGAAGTGAATAAAATGTTTTCGAAACATGTATACACCATTCATTGGGCCCATCAAACACTCTCACATTCATACGAACATAATATTCAAATCAGAGTGCATCATAAGAACTCATAACTTGCGCTGCAATGCATAGTAAAAAAAAATGTAAACAACAAATTCTCGAATATGGTTGTTCAAAGTATAACCTGTATGGAATAACACATCCTCGGTTAGAATAAATCATACCACTTTCAAATAAAGATAAAACAATATTCAATTACGTAATTGCATAAGGTATAACCCTGACGGAATAAAACATCCTTGGTTAGAAAAAGCAATTAATATATCAAACCAACACAAAATTTTTGTTACACGATGTATGCCACAAATACTGCATACTAATACTATGTAGAATTGCATAAGGTATAACCCTGTCGGAATAAAACATCCTTGGTTAGAAAAGCAATTACAATATCAAACCAATTCAAAATTTTCATATCACACGCTGTATGCCACAAATATCTCATACTAGTAATTCCTACCTTCTCAATTTCTACCGTTTTCAACAATATGTATAAGCTGTAATACTTGTGGAATAAAACATCCGTAATTACATAAACATACATATGAAACACTGTAAATTAATACAGATCAAAAATATAAAACAAAGTTAAACACATATATTTACAAAAAGGGATCATGCCTCATATCAAGCATGTCATCGCTTTATGCAACACTCATAACATTGTTACCGTACTGGCGCTTACTTTCAAGCTGTACTTTATAACAAAGTTGCAAAAGAAACGATATATGACATCATGATAAAAAAAAAAACGTATCAACTCCAGGCATCATTACGCCTCAGAAGTATACTAACTATCTCTCACAACAGCTACTTCACATTGGTAGCTCAAATTGTGACCAATACCCATTAGTAATTAGCACTACGAGAAAAGTGTACTAAGCTCTTGCAGTTAAATAACTTGAGCAAAAAAGACACACTCGTACCAATGCATAATTATAATGATATTAAAAACAAAACACACCAATAGCACATCGATATCGCAAATCGTAATAAACAACAACAAAAACTACTTTCATGCAACTGTAAGGAATATACAGGTCTATGTGAAAAGTACTAAAATAACTAACTTGTCGCATGCATTAACATATGTACATCTCAGAATCATTGGTTTTAAACAAAAAAAACTTTAACAGTCAATAAAGAGCGATGGAACAGCTTCACTGACTTTGGCATGGCGTGAATTTACGAAAGAACCCTCTGCAGGTACGGCCAGCTCTTGACTCCCTGTGGCTCGACCTTCGGTATTAGAGGAATTAAGTCCTGTAGGTAATGAACGATTTCCAAACATCGTGTTTCTTATAACTAGGTTTAGAAAATGGTTGGATGGATTGTCATTTTGAAGAACGGGGAACATTTCGGTCCCGGATCCATTGGTACAATTTGCACGATCCTGCGGTAAATCCTCATCAAGGGAACGAAACGAAAAGTGCGAGGATACGGGGACATGCATATCGACCACGACTGAGCACAGAAATTCAGCAAATGGTTGGATAGTCATTTTTGAGGACAGGGAAAGGTTCGAAGTCGGTGCCTGGTCCATTTGCATAATCCTGTTGGGAATCGTCATCCACGGAACGAAAGGAAAAATGCGTGGATAGTGGGACACACATATTGAACATGACTGAGCACATGAGTTCAGCAAATGCGGGTTGTAGCGCTTCTGTAAAACTGAATTTTACAATTTTCCCATGAATCTCGGCACCACTATAAATTGGTAAAATCTCCGAGAATCGAATAATCCAGTTAAGATGATGAACGATGTTGAGTTGGTTTACCCGGATTCTCCACCATGTAATAAATTGTCAAATTGATAAGTCAGGTTTAAAGTTTAGAATTTATTGTAAGTCCAAAAATATGAATTTCACAAATACAATTTAGAACAACTGAATTTAACAAAGAATTTCTTAAGATTTCACAAACTGAGTTTTACAAAGAAGTTTCCTAAAATTGACTCACATACAAACTCACTCACATCTAATCTTTGACAACTCCGCCCACTTTCGTACTAACCAGCCAATTAAATTAAGGATAGAAAATTGCAAGAACAGGGGGAATCCGTATGACATTAATTTACAACACTGAAATTAGGTAGAGCTAAGCATAACAAATTCAAAGAACACGATCCTAAGATCTAACCATAAAGTTGATAACAAGTATGAGTAAATGACATTGATATATCGTGAGACAGGAAAGAGATGTCAAGAATTAGATATTGGTAACATGTGCAAATTGCATTCACTAAACATCAAATGAAAACAATTAACTTTCAACTTCAGATGTCAAACAAGACCGAAAAGTAATAATCAATTATATAAAAATACATTCATAATTAATAATTTGTCATTTAGAAACCCTTATAACCCATAATCATAACAGTTATTGGCAATTAATATATTAACTTTGAAAAAAATATAAAAAATACCAGAAAAGCTCAAAGTTAATTACATATCTGCTTTATTTACATATAGGTGGAGAACTAAGTGTTGAAAAGAAGGAGACCACAGGTAAATTAACGACAAACAGATTGATGAAACAAGAATATTAGGAGTCTCGTTAAAAGTTATCATTTCGTGAGTTTTGCAGTCAATACAATGACCTCGTCAGCAAATACAATTTATCATTGACTCAATGCTGACTGGCGTTTTTTTATAGCAAGTGTTAGTCTTTTATTGATAATGAATTTAACGTTGGGGTTTTTCGTAATTTCCCGATCACGACGAGGAGCACAAGGCGGTTATGACCGGTCGGCAGGGGATGCTCACTCCTCCATTGGACCTGGTCCCACCTGTGATGAATCGGAGGTCCGTGTTTGCTCTGCTCCTATTTTGTATTGTTTATGGACTTTGATATTGAATGCTGTCCGTAATCTCCATACCCCTCATATCTCTTATATTTAAACATCTAGGTGACGAACTGGGTGAGGAAGAGAGAAAGTATACGAAAGACCCCAAAACATGTACTATGTTATTGACAATTAATGTAATATGAAATTATTAAGGTATACAAAATAAACTACTGAAGTTTAAATCATATTTCTATTTTTTTACCTGTAGGTAAAGAACTATTTATTGAAAATCAGAGGAATATGGAGATCCCGAAAACATGTACGCTATTGACACGTAATATTTAAACAAAAGAAAAAAATATATATAATAGCATAAAAGTTAAATTTGTATCACCTATCTGTTTATGACATATCTATATATATCTAGATGAAGAACTTAGCATTGAAGAAAGGAAAAAGAAGAGAACCCTCTTCATGCTGTGCTGCCGAGCAACCAGACATCTACGTGTTCGAGTATTTTGTGTACTAATTATCGTCTATCATATAACTGTTGTCGATTACCAGATGGCAAAACAGAAAGGCATTGCCTTTTTGGGCTTTCTAGCAGCTGACGGCATCGCCATTATCCTATTTATTGCGTCATTTACATTGTCATGTTTTCGTTTCAATGGTTCGAATGCCAAGTTACTGAAGAAAACAAACATTTGGTTAGATGTGCTTTCGTGGTTTCTGTATTCAGCCACTGTGATGATTAAGTCGATTATAATATTTAGTGATTTCAAGGAGGAAAACCTCATTTTTGGGCCAAATTCCGTAAAAACTGCTTTTGCTGTTGTAGGAGTAGTGTTTGTGCTTCATCTTTCCACTCTTCATGACGCAAAGCCTGATTCGGCGAGGAAGGCATACATCAAATCACTATCGTTAAGTGTTATTTATGATATCCTGGACTGTGTCGACAGTTTGGAACCACTCTTTATTAAGGAGGATCGTGAAGATTTATCACCAGGTCTCATTAAAACCATAGTGACTGTAGCCTCCTTAAATTTTGTTCTACCAACCATACCTCTTGTTACTTTGTCGCTAACCCAATTCGGACAAGCCAAGTTACCCAGACGTTTGATTTTGTTGCATAAAATTATCCTTGCATACATCATCAATCTTCCACTCTTGGTCATTAGACTGTTTTTATGGCATGAATTCGACCAAGGCATCTCGGTTTTTTCTTTAAAGAATTTGATTGTGATCGTGGCAATGTCATACAAATTTTACAAACATTATGAAAAGAAAAAACTGAAAGATCAAGACGTCGAGGGCAAAGCAGAAATTTAACCAGCTGATGTTTTAACTTCATAGGACAGTTTTTTTCTCGGGCAATCAATTAATATATTTCTTTTTCAGATTAGCTTAAGCAACTCAGTTCGAGGGTATTACATGTGCAAGTCCTATGAACTCCGATCCTTACTTTTTATATTTAAGGCAATATTTTTTCCAAGACTTTTCCTTAGAATTTGTTATCATTATCCCCGGCAGACCAAAACCCATTTGATTATTGTTTAAAATTATTGATAAAATTAAATCAAAGACCTATAGCTTGTCGTGTGGCTCATAATTATAAGACAGCTGATTTGCAATATGCAACATGTAATACCCCAACCATATAACAGTGGTACAAATGTACGTTTAGAAGACCCTGACGTGACATGTATATAGATTTCTTTCAATTTCTATTAAACATGTACTAGGGGTATTTTTTTTAGAAAGCTTCTTCTTTACTTTTGTAAAATCTTCTCCATTTAACGTCACAATAGCATTAAATCAAGAAGTTAGAGACTCTCACATATCCACTAAAATAAAATCTGAAGGTCATGTCAGATTTTAAGTTTGAACAACTTTTTCGTTTCTACATTTTCCATGCTGCAATTTTATTGGGTGATAGAGTTTGACCGCTGACACGATTTTCTATAGGAGGTTGTTAGATTCTTGTATCGATTTTGTGAGCGGGTCTCACATATAATTTAATTAGATTATTAATGTCATATCTTATGTCATGTTTTACTATTGTTATGGTTCCCCTGTCAGTCTCTGTTATTTTCCCGGTAGTCCATTGCCTTCTCCTTTGATCAAAGGTTTGAGGTTTAACCCCCATCCTCCACCAAATAAAAAAATGTTTAGTGTTGGCCCCCCTTTCATTGAAATTGATTCCTACTTTAAGCAATACGAGCGGCAACTTTGATGTCGGAATTTGTTTTAGCAAAATTCTTAAAAAAAAATCTATTTCAATGACAAAAAAAATAACGTTAATAAGCTGCTGTCGTTCATATTTGCAATGAAAGAACTATTTATATGCTTCGATTGAATCAAAATTATCTAATTGTCGTCCAACTGTACAATTATGAATTCTTATATAAAACTGCATATTGAATTGCATGTCAAATGCAAATAAAATATATTGCATGTAGAATTGCATGTAGAAGTCTTGCTTCTTTTTTTAGTGTAAGTAATCATTGAAGTTTAAAATACATACAAAAATACAATAATAACACACGTTAACAGCAAAATGATATTTTCAAAAATGCAGCCCATATTGCTTTAATACGCTTGTGAGCTTTATGAAGATGTTACAGAGAGTGAAACAATAAATATAGCTCAGACGTATACATATGCATATTTTAATGGATATATAGGATTTAAATTTATAACCATTTATGGTTACCTTAAAAACAATTCGAAATCATTAATTTGTGGATATTATTTTAATTCTTTTATAATTTTATAAGGTCATTTCGTACTTAATTAATTAAGCGGCATAACTTATCGTACTAGTTACCTAACAAGGCATTTTTATGTTTATGTACATTTTTATCACACGGCAAAGTACTGAAATAATGCGTGGGTTTTTCTGTCAATAAACAATATGTTGCATGTATATTTTACATGCGTGTAATTTTGACATCCTCTGATAACTTACCTGAATTCAGTGATCTAAAATAAAAATGGCAATTGTAATTCACCACTCAATACTTAAAGTTTTTATTAAATCTGTCCTCTTATAAGTTTCTAAACACGGACATTTGCTGAACTCTATATGGATCTTTTGGTATTCAGAGTGACATAAGAATAACAACAGTCTTTGATAGTGCAAAATGTTTTATTTTTAACCAATACATTTATATTTTTGGTTTGAGTGTAACCCATTTACATTTGTACCCTACGCACTCCTTCTTAACCATCTGGAAAAATATTCTGTAAAAAAAAGATCATTTTTTAAAAATTACTTTATACAGAACGACCTCTGGCTATATTGAGTTCCACGCCCAAACCTGCTAAACTAAAATGCTTAGACCCTAATTTATTTCTTTTATTTCCAGGATACTACAAGACATATCATTTTTTCTTTTTATTTATCTAATAACTCTCATCCCGTGGGGATCCGGGTTAGAGTAGGTCCTCGGTACCCCCTTGCTTGTCGTAAAAGGCGACTAAATGGGGTGGTCCTTCGGATGAGACCGTATAAACCGAGGCCCCGTGTCATAGCAGGTGTGGCACGATAAAGATCCCTCACTGCTCAATGGCCCTAAGTGCAGAGCATAGACCCAAATTTGCAGCCCTTCACCGGCAATGGTGACGTCTCCATATCAGTGTATAATTCTGGAGAGGGACGTTAAACGGTATACAATCAATCAATCTAATAAATCTCACCTACCTATTAGCCAAACTATTAACCTGAGCCGGATCAAGGCAAGCAGACTCTAATTTAGAAATACCCGCACGTCAAAATGTTTAGAAAAGTAAGCATTCAAATGAACTTGAACCAATAAAATCAATGTACAAATCAGAAAATGTTTTGTTCATTGCAATTTTTCTTTGTCATCACAAGAAGATGCTTATTATTCAATTGAAGAGTTTTGGCCTTCAAAAAACCAATACACGCTGTATCATAGTGGCGGGAAATTGTCCCGATCTTTTTGATATACCATGTTTTACTTTTAATTAAGCATGAACAATCTTTATGGAAAGTCGAGTGAAATCCTCCCTGAACTTATTATCTTATGTTAGCAGGATAATTTTTTTCTGTATTAAATGTCAAACATTAATATTGTATAAGACTTTAGAACCCTAATCCCTTTCGATAATACGTATCTGGAGACCAAGATAGAATCTTTTAAAATATATCAATTAATAGACTGAAAGAGGGTGTAGCAATTTTTGTTGTTATTTTCCCTAAATGTGTAGCAGATTAAAAGAAGAATTTTATGTTACAGAAACTGATATTATTTTTCTCAATTGCAAAAATCTATAAAGCACAATCAGGAACAATAATTAGAAGCTGTGTATTGACTTCCAATTTGCCATAAAAATGAAGTTTATATTCGTCTCAAAACAAAATGTATACGATTTTCCGTTGTTTAAATAGGGAATCCCCATTATCTCTAAAAATTGCCTCTTTAAAACAGAATAATTTTGATATATGCACAAAAAGGAAAGAATTTTTCTTTAAAACTGTCTTTTCCGATTTTTGTTTCAAAGAAGCACATGTTTTAAAAACGCAAAAATTGATTAAACTTATTCTCCATAAGAAATGTAAAATGTCTGTCGTACATTAAATAACAATGGATAACTGTCTTGTCCGAAATGGTCTAGTGTATATGCTGATGGACTCCTAACAATTACGTTTAAGAGAGCATACGTTCGAATCCTGGGATGTGTCTTTTTGCATTTTTTTAAAGTTATATTTTTGCTAGGAAAGCAATTTAATATCTTTTTTATAAGAGAGAGAGAGAGAGAGAGAGAGAGAGAGAGAGAGAGAGAGAGAGAAAGAGTGTGCGCGCACGAACATTATGCGTTGTTTAGTTTTGTCTTGGAAAATAAAGTATATTTTAAATAATTTATTGTTTTGAATAAAGTCGTTTACTCATTTTGATTCATATTCGGTCTGGTATTATTAGAAACAAATGGATTATCTTGGATGTAGCACTATCAGTGTGATTACACGTATGGGACATTTTATTTCATGTAAAATATTTTTTCACGATGTCTGCAGTATATCTTTCAAAATACTGTGCAAGATGCACTAGTAATCGTGGTTAAAATTGTTCTACCCTTTCTCGTGCAAAATAGCGATAGTCGATTAAATTAAAAAAAAATAAAATAAGAGGGTGAACGTGAAGGCTGTGTTGTCAATCAGCTTTGAGGAAAAACAGTATTCATAGCTTAGTTCTCTACGGAGCTGTATCTTTACTTAGACAAAACGCTGGTGTTTACATGTCCTTCTCGATACAAAGGGTTTCTGCAACACCCTCTTTATACTTATGGTATTATTTTGAGCAAACTTTAAGAAACAGACATATGGCTTAAAGATTCATGTATACCTGAAATTGCACAATCTTTCACAAGTCAGTTTTGTGGCATTTGTAGCCCTGGTCGTCGTTTCTAGTCCTGTGAATTCAGTTGAATTATGTATGCTTTCACCTATCCGTTCAAAACCGGTACCATACGTAAAAAGAACAGCGAATATGAAAAGCTTTGACTTCATTTTGTCTTTTCTGAAACAAAAATAGAACAGTTTAAAGGAGGAGGCAATATGTAATCCAAATTTTACATTTAAATGTATATGCAAAAATCTTTGAAAATCTTAACGAGAACCACTGTCACGGAAAGCTTAAGGTAGAACCTATGTCGTAGAAGTCTTTGTCATTAGATTTTCAAACTTTTCATAATGACAAATTAGCAGTTGCTTATCAATCAGTAAAAAGCACATGTTATGTTTTCTTGTTATTAAATGTAGTGCAACCATTTAAACATGGAATGATTATTACATACTGCGACTTCACAATTTCGATTATTTTTAGGGGTATTTGTCATGCAAAGAAAACAAAAAGTCACAGAATTACTTCTTTGAACATAGTTGTTTTTATTGTTTATTAATTGTACCGTATTTAGCATTATTTACCGAGAAAAATTCTTTCTTTTTTAATTTGACATAAAAGATAAGTCCACATTCAAAAAAACTATTGGCAAATGAACTCTATTTATTTTCAGTCGATTTTCCACCCTACATTTGTAAATATTTTTTAGAAGTCTTTGTCACAGTGTTTTCATTCTTTAATATGATAAAGAAATTACCCAATTGATTACAAAAAATGATTAAAATATATACCTTTCCCGTCTTACTAATGAGAGAGAGGTTTTTAGCAATGCTAATATTCTTGACCTTTTTGCACTTGCATGAATTTTATTACTGAATGCCTGTTTGGGGTTACTCTCAGATTAAAAAATTGTAATTTTTAATGAAAAAGATATTTAATAGAAAAATAGTAATCAAACTTGAAGAATATGAATAAGTAACAAATAATTATGAAAAGGAATGCACATCATTTCATTATATATATCACAAAATGTACACAGGATCTACAACATTTACATCTTTGACTTAGACACAATTCTTAAAGATATTACACTATTCAGTTGGCAAATGAAGATTTTTTTATTAGGATTTTTGCATTGCTTCAAATTAATTACATACCATTAACATTATTTCAGTAAGTTGTATAGATTGTAACTTCATTACACAAGATATTCATCTGAAATGTGCCTACAGGTTTCTCTTATTCAAGAATTATATTGTCATTAAGCATTAGAACCAAACAATATAAAAATTGAATTAAGATTATTTCAGCATGATTTTAAATTGAATTCTGTAAATTAAAAAATGCAGTATTATCTACCATTTCTACTGAAGCTGTAAAGAATGGGAAAAAATGACACTGAATTAATTATGACGTCAAAATGGATCTAGTACATGCTAAACAAATTCACTAGTTATGATGTCATACGACATAGGTTCTACGTTAATTTTATATGGAAGCATAGAAGGGTACTTTTGATTCTAAATTGTACAAATCCCCAGGGGTATATGGGCCTCTTGTTATTCTTATTATCCTGCAACAAATATGTTGAAAGTATTTGTAAAAAAAAATTTCACATACTTAATGACCGGTCACCCAAAAGTTCAGATTTGATAAATGTTTAGTCATCTTTCATTTACTAGTTCTATACCTTACGCAAGTGAGTTAAGGTGAATTATTGATATTTCTATGCAAATGAGCTAATAAAAATTCATAAGTTGTATATTTTATGTACAAAGAAAGTTCAACATGATTTTCTAATACACACTAAGTATCCACAGTTTATTAATGCAAGTGCTCACTTTGACGTCATATCATGATATATTATTATATAAAACAAGTCTTAACATTTCCTGTGCGTCAATTAGAGCAATTATGGAATGTAATTAGATATTTTGCATAGAAAACTCCATATGTAGCCTTTACTCACTTGCATAAGAGGTACATGTTTATAGTTTGAAATTTTGAGAGTGACGACACTTTAAATCCTTATACGTAAGTTATCTGGGCTGTGAACTTTATTCTACCAATTTTTTTGTTTTTTTTTTAATATTGCTTTTCAAAATGTTCCGATTTTCAATCAATAGGTAAAAAAATTCAGTATTCTCAATTCGTTGGGTCCTTTTTACGAAATAGGGTGGTTTGTCAGGGTTTTTTTTTGGAAAGCCATAATTCTGTAAATATATTAAACCTTTCCTAGCGCAACTTGGCGAAGTTTTCGCAAACGATATTAGAACTCGAATACTGAAATGCATTTTATATCAAATTATATTTCAAACTTACCTTTTAATCAGTTGAAAAGTAACCTAAAACAGCAGATTCATTCACACATTTATACAATTTTTTTCTATTGTTATGGGAGAAAATTAGATTTAATCTCTTGAGGAATATACAGAATCCTTAAACTGAGTGGGATAATAATATGATTTGTATAGAGATCTGCAGATCGATTGTGCAGTTGTTTTAATGACTTTAATGACATCCATAAAACAGCAAGATAAACCTGTAAATCAATTTTTGTTGATGACGATCTTCGTAGATAATATCTAATGGTAGTTTTCTGTTCTTTATTGTCCCCCGCCTTAGCAAAAGCGAGAGAAGATTAAATCTCATTCGTTTATTAGTCTTTCAGTCTGTCTGTCGGTCTGTCTGTAGCTAAAAAATTGATCATGATTTTTTATAGAGATGGGCTTTTATATTTCATATGTACATTACATGTGACTGGACATTTCCAAATATGATAGACTTTGTTCATGTGATCTTAAAGTTTGACATATTTTCCCGAAGAAATTAAAATTCGGGACATAATAAGAAAGTACGGTGTGGGATTTATTGCGCCAATAAAGTGTTCTTAAAAGTTATGAAATTTAGTTTATAAATAGTTTAGTAGATAAATAAGATAAATCATCAAAGAAAATGATATAATGGAGGACCATTCTGGAAACATGACGTTATTAATTTGGTATACATATGTTAAATGAAGAACAGCATGAAAATAACTCATTTCTGTGCTTATTTTCCTTTTGAGAATAGTGTTTGCCAACTTCGCACATTTCAATGCTTGGATATATTATGTTAAATGTTTTTTTTTACTCACGAGTATTTCTATTTATGCCCCCGTAAACGATGTTTCGGTGGTATATAGTTTTTGTCGTGCCCGTCTATCTGTCTGTCTGTCTCTCAGTTTGTCTGTTTGTTTGCAAAAACTTTAACCTTGCCCAAAACTTTTGATTCAGAGGAGCTATGACATTCATAATTCACATGTGTTTTCCTTGTGACAGGACCCTTTTTGGGGTATCACCAAATTTGACCTTTTGACCCTGGCCGTGGAGATTTATCCACTTTAGCACAAACAATTTTGAACTTTTACCTTGGCCGTATCTTTTTACCAGTAAACACCAGGACATTTATACTTAATATGTTTAATTTGTGTGAGAAAACCTTACATAGGATACCAACAACCTTGACCTTTTGACCTTGACCCTAGAGATCTCTGAACTTATAAAAAAAATTAAAAAACTTTAACCTTGACTATAACTTTTGAAAAGAAAGTGTTAGAACTTTCATACTTCACATATATCCTTGTGAAAAGCTGCTTTATTGGAGACCTTGACCCTTTGACCTTGGAGTTTGACTTACTTTAAAAATACAACCTTGAACATAATTTTTGAAGGGTCAGTACATGTACTAGAGCTTTTATACTTCAAATATTTAATTCTTGTGAAAAGATCTTATATTTGATACCAAAAACCTTGACCTTTTGACCTTGGCCTTGAAGTTAGACCCACTTTCACATAAAAATTGCAAACTTTTACCTTGGCCAAAATTTTTCAAATGGTAGATATTAGGAATTACATTTTTAGCTCTTCTGAGCCAAAGGCTCAAAGAGCTAATGCTATGGTCATTGGTGCGGAATGCTGTGTTTGGTCTGCGTAAACTTTTAAGAATATTGGCCATTACTCAAGAACACCTTGGCCAATCAGTACCAAATTTGTCACAAGATATCCTTGGCCCAAGGGTTACCATTATACTAAAATAAGGTTTGGGAGATAATCAGGAAAACAAAACCAAAAGTACTGGTTGCTAAAAAATCGTCTCCGTAACCACCAGGCAGATTTTTATTAAACTTACATACAAGAATCAGGATATGTCGAAGATTAAAATTTGCACGGGGAATTACCCTGGACAAAGGGCGTGGTTTCAACGTCACTTCAAAGTTAACCTAACTTTACAATTTATAAAAAGGTGTGTATTTTGGTTTCTATTAGATTAAGGATTATCATATCTTGTTAGTCGATGCATCTTACGACTTCTCATCATGTTAACCAAAAAGTAGGTCACAGTGACCTACTTTTTAAAATTTTGCGGGGATTTGTTTTGAAACTGATTTGAAGGCATATTTTTGACATTTTAAAACCTATGATCATCAACCTCTGTCAGTTGATGCATCTTGGGTCTTCAAACAATGTCAACTGAAAATTAGATCACCGTTACCAACTTTTTGAACTTTATGACCTATCTTTTTTAAAAACATGAATTTAATTATTTCAGACACTGGGAGGTTTAGAATCATCAAATCTTGTACTTTGATGCATCTTGGGACCTTATAACATATTTACGAAAAAGAAGGTCACTGTGACCTATTTTTTGAATTTTGCCGACATATCTTTTCAAATTGTTTAAAACATATTTTGATTACCTTTAGACCTACGATCATCAAACTTGGTCAGTAGATACAGTGCAGGGAACTAATTTTGTTACATAAACCAGCGTCAGGATCAGCATAAGTAGGATCAGGATAGAACTAGCATCAGCATTTAAAAAAAACAGCATTACTTGGATCAGCATCAGCAAGCAAAGGATAGAACCAGCATTGAGCAAAGTGAAAACAGATAAAGGAAAGTCATTTAATACAAATAACAAATAAAAACTACCCCAAAAATTAATTTTAATGGCTTAAATTAGCGATGCTGTTTTTGAATTATCCACTTCCGGCAGGATAATCCTACTTTCGGTAGCATTACTAGCATTGACCTAGTTTCAAACCAGCATCAGGATAAGGATCAAACCAGGATCAGGATAAGGATAACTAGCATCAAAATCAGCAAGCAAAGGAAGCATCAAAATCAGCAAGCATAGGAAGCACCAAAATCAGCATTGATGCTGTAACAAAATTATTTCCCTGCACTGAACATCTTGGGTCTTTGAAGAATGTCGATCAAAATATAGGTCACGATGACCTACTTTTGACATTTTTAGAATCATCAAACTTTTTGAGTCGATGAATATTTTGTAACCTACTTTTGACATTTTATGGCTTTATTTAAATATCTCCGGTACTTATTGGCTTAGAATCATCAAACTTTATGAGTTTATGCATCTTGGGTTTTCGGAAAGTGACGACCAAAAAGTAAAACACAGTGACCTACATGTACTTTCGACATTTATTGGCTATATTTAAGTATCCAAGGCACTTATTGGCTAAAAATCATCAAACTTTTTCAGTTGAGGCATCTTGGGATTTCGGAGAATGTCGACCAAAAAATAGGCCATGGATATTTTTGAATATCTCAGGTACTTATTGGCTCAGAATCATCAAACTTTTTCAGTTTAAACACCTTACGTTTTCGAGAAAAGTAGGTCACTGTCATTTATTTTTGACATTTTATGGCTTTAAATAATTATATCTGGTACTAATTGACTCAGAATCATCAAACTTTGTCAGTTGAGGCATCTTATGGTTTTCGGAGAATGTCCACCAAAAAATAGGTCACAGTGACCTACTTTTGAATATCTCAGGTACGTATTGGCTTAGAATCATCAAATTTTGTCAGTTTAGGCCTTTTGGGTTTTTGGATAACGTCGACCAAAAAGTAGGTCATCGTTACCTACTTTTGATTTTTGATGGCCATATTTAAATATCTCTGGTACTATCTGTACTAGAATAGTCAAACTTTGTCAGTTGATGCATCTTGGGTTTTCGGAGAATATTGACCCAAAAGTAGGTCATGGTGAACTACTTTTGAATATCTCAGGTATCTATTTAATTAGAATCACCAGTCTTTGTCAATTTATGTATCTTGAGTCCTAAGAAAATGTCAATCAAAAGGTTGGTCACTGTGACCTACTTATGGTATTTTATAATTATATTATAGTATCTTCAGTCTTAACTGGCTAGATATTATCAAACTTTGTAAGTTGATGCATTTTGGGTCTAATTATAATACTAATAGAGTTGGAGGCTTCTAATAGGATTGGTAGATTGTACAATTTATCAGAAGAGCGATTGTAGCCCCTAAGGCCTCTTGTTCAAATATCACATCTTTTCGGCAAGCCTTCCATTTGAAACCAAGAATTTTGACCTTGACCTTGGAGATTTCCGTACTTACGGAAAAACTTTAACCTTGGTCATAACTTTTGTACGGTAAGGGCTAGGACTTTTATACTTCAAATATGTAATCCTTGTGAGAAGACCTTTTATTGGATATCAAAAACTTTGACTTTGACCTTGGAGTTTGACCTTCTTTTTACAAACTTTAACCTTGGCCATAAATTTTGAACAGTCAATACTTACCATGTGTTATATTTGGGACAAGGCCTTTCTTTAGAAACCAACAACCTTGACCCTTTGACCTTGACCCAGAGTTTGTCCTTCCTTTAAAAATGTATACCTTGGCCATAACCCTTGAACAGGTGGTGCTAGGGTTTTTTATTCCACATATGTATTTCTTCTGAAAAGGCCTTACTTAAGGTACCAACATATTTGATCAGCATTAGAGAATGCTTTACCTTCGCTGTGTTGCCATACAAGGGCATCAGTCTTTCACAAACACATCTTGTTTGTGATGAAATTTGAACACTAGTGGGTAATATGCCTCTTTTCATATCTAATTATTCTTAGGAGTGGGATCCTTCATTCTCAATCTTTTATTGACTTGTTTATCTAAAATATTTTCCTGGAAACCTTAAACCTTTTATTTGCATTTAAATTGAAGAAGACGCCGTCTAACTTGAAATGTGCTTAGTAAACTAGATGATATTTAAAATATTGACGTGATTGAATTTATAAATGCAAGGTATTAAGGATTTATTGATAGAGTTTTATGATAAAAAATAGAGGAACTTGGAGCTTGAGCATTGGGCTCACTAAATGATTCACTTCCACACCCATATGATTTAAATGGAAGAATCGACGATTTGATACAAAATAAGAAAAATCAAAATGTAAAACAAGAGATACATATATGCGCAATGGCATTATGAGCAAACACGGACCTCCAAAACATCAGAGGTTTTATCAGGTACCATGGAGGAGATAGCGTCCCCTGGCGTCCGGTTACATTACCAGGTGTGTGTTCCTTGTCATTATCGGGAAAGAACAAAAAATCTGTCCACAATTCAGTATATAAATAATGGACTAATAATTAGTATGAAAACATCACTCAGCATTTGACTGAATGATGAATGAAAACTAAATTTGCCGACAAGGTCATTGTTTTGACCGTAGAACATACGAAATGATAACATTAAACGAGACATGATGGTATTTTTGGACGTGATTTTAAAAAAGTGAAAATGCTTAGTTTTTTTCTTTTTTTGAATTTATATCAGATGTCTTTAAGACTATTGGTGACTAATTAAATACATGATTGCATCTATTTTATGGGTAATAAATGTAGTCTGATATCATGAATGTCATTATTTTCTTTCCATATTCTGAAAAATATGTCCATAAAGATGGCAAACTTTTCAAGGTTATTTTAAATATTACATAAAGAGCACAAACATTAATCAAAAATATGCATTTATTCAATGACCGAACTATTTCTTAGGATTACTAACATTTTATGTTCCTTAGTTCTCCTGCCAAAAATCTAAAATTGTTTCTAACTAAGCAGACAAAAACAAACAACATTTTGTAGAAGTGAAAAACTGTCATTTATTGAAGTAAATGACGAAAGAAGTAAAACATATCTGCAATTCAACAAAGGGAATCAGGAAACGGGACTTAAATATAAAATATTACCTGACATAATAAATCACAATGGTACACAATCTCACCTCCTGCACCATTTATATAATAGTGTTGCATTATGCATGTACTATACCTAAATAGTAGGCAAGGTTTAATACATGGTGCACGAGCCGGAGGCTTAGTTTTTTGGACTTACATGTCAATTATATAACTTAAGGTTAAATATTTAATAAAATTCCACCAATCAGTGATCGTTCTGCAGCGTAATCGATAAGGCATCGGACTGACAACCTTATGGTCGTGAGTTCGATTCCCGGCATGAGCATTGAAGAATTTTATTCAGAAATGGAAGCCGTGTACTATTTCGGCATAGTATGCTTACTCTATATAAATCCTTAGAACATTATGCGAGAATAGTAGGGTGTGGATTATATAGAGACAAGCTGACAGGAAGCATAATAATATGTCATTGTACCATGATATACATAAAAAAGGAGATCAATAATACTAAGACTTCAAAACAAGCATCACATATTTTCAAAAATGTATTTAACATATAATAATAATAAACAAGACGAATAATAATGCCTACTTAAAGAAACCCTTACTTACTTACTTATCCTCTTCGTCCCCGATGGGACATAAGGCTTCAACAAGCTGCCTCCATCTTCCTCTATATTTTGCCACATACTGTGCCTGCCCCCATGAGTAACCCATTTCCTCTAACTCTGATGTTATAGTTCTTCTCCATGTTGTTCGTGGTCTACCTCGTTTTCTCTTTCCAGGTGGTGTCCAATGTAATGCTGTTTTAGGTATTCTGCTCTGGGGCATTCTCATTACGTGACCCAACCATCTCATTCTTCTTTGTTTAATTTCTGTTGTTATACTCCTGCTTTTGCTTTTCTTGTGCAGGTCTACGTTGGAGATCTTGTTTGGCCAGAAGATACAGTGGATTTTTCGGAGACAGTTGTTGTGGAATGCCTCTACTTTCCTCATGTCGCTGTCAACAACACGCCAGCATTCGGACCCATACAGGAGAACTGATTTGACATTGCTGTTGTAAAGTTGTAGTTTGGTTCTCAGACTGTAGTTGTTTGACTTCCAGATTGGCTGAAGTTGGGCAAATGCTGTCCGTGATTTACTGAGACGCGACTTTATATCTTTCCCAGCGCCGTTGTCCTTACTTAGGATACTGCCAAGGTAGGTGAAGTCCTCAACTTCCTCAAGTGCCTCTCCATTTAATGTGACAGGTTCTACTGGTGCATTGATTGTCATGACCTTGGTCTTCTTGGCACTGATGTTAAGCCCAGTTTGTTTGGCAAAGGAGTTTAATCTATCAGTCTTTTCTTGTAAGTGGGTGATGTTCCCTGATACTTCTGCCAGATCGTCTGCAAAGTCCAGGTCTTCTAGGTGACTGAACATTGTCCATTGGATACCCCTCTTTTTGTCATGTGTGGTGTTTCTTTGGATCCAATCAATGACCATAAGGAAGAGAATTGGTGATAGTATGCATCCTTGCCGTACTCCAGATTTTACACTGAAGGAGTCTGATGTTCCATTTTCCAGGATGACACTACACTCGAAGTTTGAGTAAAATGTTTTCATAATGTTGCATATCTTTGCTGGTATTCCATATGCTCTTGCTATTTTCCAAAGTGTTTCCCTGTGCACACTGTCGAAAGCCTTCTTAAAATCAATGAAATTGATATACAGTGGCATTTGCCATTCAATACACTGTTCTATAATGTTACGGATGGCAAAAATTTGGTCTATACACCCTCTTCCTCTTCTAAACCCGGCTTGTTCCTCTCTCAGTTTCTTTTCAATCACTTTGTCTATTCTGTGTAACAGTATTTTACAGAACACCTTGCTGGGGACTGAGAGCAGTGTTATGCCTCTCCAGTTGTCACAAATTTGGAGGTCTCCCTTTTTTGGCAGCTTTACAATGAGTCCTTTACTCCAGTCATATGGTATTGTTTCATTTTCCCAGATATGTACGAATAGATCTAATAGCGTTTTTGATGATGTTGCAATATCTGATTTCAGCATTTCAGCATGTATGCAGTCATTGCCTGGAGATTTACCATTTTTTAATGCTTTAATACAGTTTTGGACTTCTTCAAGGGTTGGTGGGTCTAAGTTAATGTCTAAGTCATTATCTGCAGGGTCTGGGCTCGCTGGTTCGTCTGGTTCTGGGCAATTAAGTACTTCCTGGAAATATTGTACCCAGCGGTTGGCTTGTTCATGTTCTGTTGCCAATGGGTGACCATCTTTATCTTTCACAAGTGCAGGTTTGGTTGTAGTGCGACCACATAGCTTTTTTGTTATTTTGTAGACAGTGCTCATTTCTCCATGTGAAGCAGCTTGTTCAGCTTCTTGTGCCAGACTGTCAACATACATTCGTCTATCCCTCCTTGCACTTCTCTTGACATCTTTATCCTTTTCTTTATAGGCAGCTTGTAGTTGTTCTTGTAATCTTGTAGACTTAGTGCTGATAATTTTCTGCTTTATGTTCTTTCTTTCACCTATTTTCTCCCATGTACCCGGTGTTAGCCATTCTTTGTTCTTCTTGGTTTGGTAGCCTACTGTTTTTTTCGGCAGCTTCAATATACACTTTCTTGATCGTGTTCCACCTTTCTTGAATATCTTCAACAACATCAAGATTTTCTTCCAGGACCTTGAATCTGTTCTTCAATTCCAGATTGAAAGCTTTTCGTGTGTCTGGTATCTTTAACTTTTCTACATCAATCCTCCTTTTTGTCTCCTGCTTTTTGGGATTTCTGCGAAGGTTTAGTTTTATAATAGCTTTCAGCAGATAGTGGTCACTGTTGACATCTGCTCCACGGCATACTCTAACATCTTGTAAGGATTTGCGCCAGTTGTTGTTAACAGTTATGTGGTCGATCTGGTTTGTTGTTATACCATCTGAGGATTTCCACGTGAGCTTCTGTATATACTGTGAGGAAATATTCTGCCTCCTGTCGATCGGTTGTATTGAGACAAAAATCAATTACACGCTTTCCATTGTCATTCTTAATTCCACATCCATGTTTTCCCATAAATTTCTCACAGTCAATGTTGTCATTGCCCACTTTTGCATTAAGGTCTCCCATTATTAGCAGCATGTCATGCTGAGGAACTTTTGAGACAGCCATTTGTAACTGCTCATAAAATTCATCTTTCATTTCCTCTTCGGCATCATTTGTCGGTGCATAGCATTGTATGATTGTAAGTTTACAGTACTTGGAGTTGAATCTTGCTCTTATTAGTCTATCACTAATTGGTTCCCATTCAAGAAGTGTTTTGATCTTGTCTTTGCTTATCATGATTGCAACTCCACTTTGATGTTTGTCATTGTGCCCCGAGTACAATATGGTCTGGCCACTAGTAATTTTAATCTTGCCTGATCTGCATTCACTTATTCCAAGTATATCCAACTTGTATCTCTGCATTTCATCCGCAACTTGTGCTGTCTTTGATGTTTCGTACAATTTTTTTTGTAATTTTCTGTTAAAACAATTACATTCATTGAAACATATGCAACTAGATACCGAGGTACTCTCAATTAGTTTGACGAATATTATACAAAAAATAACGATAACTTTCGTTTTCTTTTTCAGATAAAATTTATTAGGGAATTTATTAGGGAATTTATTAGGGATATATCTTAAATAAATTATGTCAAGCGCATATAATGTTATTGATTTTCATCAAAACTAGGTCTAAATAAACAAGTTCGCGAAAATTGCATGAGCGAGCAATGATCAAGCTCATGTATCTTTTGTTAAAGAAACCCATATTTAGAAAAATTACTTTTTAAATTCAGAGAAATCCCTGGTTTAGAATGAGATTTGTTAAACTGATTTTCACCTCCAGGTAAAATGTACACATCATCGGTCTGATATCCAATATTAAATGCACTATAAAGGTATCTGCACGATTCAAACATATAAAGACTTATTGGTATTGAGAGTACAGATAATTTTTGCGTGGTATATCCGATTTGTTATTTTTGTTAATTTTGTGATTGTTTTTTTTAATAGAATTCGATTAACACAAGGCTCGATTGTTCGGATAACGGATCCGTAAAGGATCTACTTAAGGTAGTTCTATACTCGGTACTAAATGGGCTCAATCTTTAAAAATCTGCTTTTTTAAGATAGACATACATTCCAGCAATGGATAGACACAAGAAAATTATATGTCAACATGTTCACTTTTCCGCTATAGCCTATCGGAGTATATACCCCGAGATGTAAAATACTGAAATTTTACCTATCCTAGATTTTGTTGTATATAAATTAATTTAAGTCAAAATATTCAACTTTAATACCCAAAATAGAGTAGAAACATGTTATTTAACAATAAAATATCATTGTTTTGCATGAATTATTATAAATAGATGCACTTTGTTAGGCTATTGTATCAAAATTTAATGTGAGAAAATATGCTTCCCAGGACAATCTCGGTCATTTAAAAAAAAATTATGGACTCAAACTTCGTAAATTTGCATTATTTTTACCAAATTATATTGAAGAAAAATAATAAGCTTTAAAAAATTATATGTTGACGCATTACTTTTCGTGGTATGCGCTCTACACTAAAGGTACCCCCCTATTTTCTTTCTTCCAGATGTAATGTATTGCCACATATTTCTGTAATACTGTTAATGTTTGAGTGTATACTTGTATTAACAAGCTTGTACATTATTTAAAACAATAATTATACACAACCAAAACCTATTGTCCATAAAATTTATCTTATTTTACTCAAAAAAAATAAAAAATAAAAATAAAACACACTTGTATTTAAATTGGAGACGATGAAAATGAAAGTAATTCACTGATTCTCAGAAACTGGATGATTTTGTTACAGAAAGTAACAAAGTATGCTTCAAGTGAATCAACTTTTGTCAAATACTTATTCAAAAGATAATTTTGCATTGGGATTCGTGGGTAAGCAGGTTGGGGGAGGGGGTATGTGTTTTATGCAATTATTATTATTTAAAGTAAATTTTGTTATGTTTGATTAGTAAAATCCATAAATTTTTAAAGTAAAATCGTAGTCATTACTTTTCTTCCGAATTATCACCATTAGCTTCAACTTGGCCGCCGACAATAGTCGCCTCGATAGTTTGATACAGTCATGTTCTGATGTAGCATGTATATGGTCCGTGTTTTCGACAAATTAAACATGCATCATTCACAGAAATATCGTTTTATTACCTAATTATTTCTGTCAACCGAAAGTTGTTCCCAGCCTTTTCTTTTTTAATTAGTTTATCCTTAAACTGTACAATATGTCATTATGTGTTTGTTGACGCGACCGACTTCGAGCAAAATCGTTACCGGATATTTAAAACGCTAGGTAAAAGTCAAACCAATATAGTTAAAAACTCTCATCTCGGAAAAAGGACGCGCGGTTCCGGTTTTACTATTCGTAAATGACGTAGTGCGAGTATAGACCTACTTTAAAGTAACATAACAATAGCAGAATCATTCCATTAACATCCGAATATGCTCATATAAATTAAATTATCAGTAAATAAATTAAAAGTGAAGGTCTCATCTTATAGAAGCAAGAAAAGCAGTGCTTTATTTATCCAATGCATATACTGTAAACGTACTTTTTTCCCACGGGGTCATAATTTCACGGAATCTCAATTTCTGTTGAATCAGCCGGTAGATAATTACGCGGCTTTTCTAGATTGTCACTATATGCCTTACATTTATTTTGAGTTCGCTTGGACACATTTCCGCGGAAAGTTTGTGACCACGTACACAGCGTAAATTAATACCAGGCGGAAATAAGTACTTCTACAGTATTTATTGTTGTGCTTAAATTGAAAATGTATTGATTGGCCGATTTGATACTGATATAATGTACATAAATATAAGGATGTTGAAAAAAATTATTACAACTACACTAGAATAAAATCAGTAAGAGTCTTTCATATTTGTTCTGCGTGATTTTTTATAACTTGTTGCACAGCATTTCATTTGAATTTTAGTCATTAAGGAATGGCTCTAATTCTTGGCCATATTATCGAGTATAATCTGGTTTGGGTCAGTTTACGCTTTATAATCCACGAAGCGAATTATAAAAAAACGTAAACTAACCCAAACCAGTTTATATTCGATAATATGGCCAAGAATTAAAGTCATTCCTTATAATTTAATTTTAAAATAATTAAACAACTTTTGATGTGAAATTGTGTTGCTTTTTATAAGTTCAAATTTACCGCGCAATAATACAACCGTAGTAACGGAAGTATTTTGAAGCGAGGGGATGTAATAACTGATACATAGATCTAGCAGCCATGATGTTTGTTTACATGAGGTAAGAACGAGTAATTGTTTATAGTTGAAGGTACATTTATTAAATCTGGAATTTTCCATGGATATGATGATTAAGCTGTCGTCAAGGGAGTGTGTCCCCATACCAAAGCAGATTATACAAAATGTTATGCGTTCCTTTTTGGAAATCAACCAATGAGAGGCGAAAATACATATAAAATTAAACTATTCTTAAATGAATTTAAATTATAAAGCTTAATCACATGTAGAAATATTTCTGTATTGATATTGACCTGTATGAAAGGATGCAGTAACAGAGATAATTTTATTTTATTGTCTGTGGCTTCTGTTACATCATCGTGACCTTTGACCTTACTGCATACATTTTTAAACTTAGCTAGGTTTACATAATGCATTTTCTACAGGTAAAATGTTTATAAGCTTTAATTAATGAAATAATATACTTGATTATGATTGTGTTAAATTGTTAATTTTATATCTTCACTAGTATTTTTATTGAGTTTTTTTATGCATTATAACATTTGCATTTGTTTGTATTTCACTATATATATCTAGGGAGGGCAATTTGTAACCGGTTAATCGATTAATCGGTCTGAACGATGCTAATCGGTTAGAAAATCCGTAATCGGTTAGTCGGCAAAAATAAAATATATGTAAATTTGAACATAGATTTTATCAAATTTATTTTATAGAAAAGAAACCGCTGCATAAAATTTCATTCAATGTTAACACACATATTATAATCAAGATGATTTGGAGGTAATTATGTAATTATGGTCCTCCAGAAGGATATTGCGGGGCAATTTTTCAGTTTGTTAAAATCATACCTGTTACCCCGACTGTCCTGTTAGAGTTCAGACAAAGTTTTGATCATGGTGACAATGCAGAATGAACTTCTTTAATTTCTTTGAAAATTATCCATTTTTTTTTCTCATGCACAATTTTGAATTTTTTTTTCTCATTTATTGAAATTAAAATAAATTTTAATTCTATAAATAAAATTCCCCGATCAAGATTGATAAACAGAATGTATCTTCTAAGGCATTCTATAGCCTTCTTGTGTATTTGATAAAAAAATATCAAAGTGTATGTCTTGATACGACTAACCGTTAATCGGTCGGAACGTCTTGCGGTTAACCGATTAGCAATTTTGCGATCGATTGCCATCCCTCCTATATACACCATTACATTTAAAGCTCAGGCTTGAGTGCAATTGACTATCTATGAAGCACAATTTAAAGAATTTGACACAAAGAAATCGCTCATTTACATGGCAATTGTATTTGTTGAATTGAAGTTATTCAATAGTTTGGGCGCAACTTCTCAACGCCAATTATATTTACATTTTAGTAACATAAATAAACTAAATATATTACCAGAAAATTAAAGCTCTAAGGATGAGCGTAATTAATATAAATTAAGATATTTGTTAAGTTAATCTCACTTGAGACTGCTGCTCTAAAAGTAAGAAGTAGCGAATACCTTTAATTCCCATCGTAAATTTATAGATTTAATTCAAGAATAGCGTGTTTCTAGATGTAGACTACGTTTGTTAATAGGTGTAACGTGCAAGGGATGTCACTGCCCGTGAACCCCCGCAGACTCGTACCCATGATAAAAACGGAAAGTTTTGAGATGCTGCAAGTATGTACAATGCGCAGTCTTAATCACTTGGTACTGCGTTATATTAGGTCTTTACTGGTAGCGAACAAGTGACACTGGCAGGGAAGTCCACACACCGGTGCACTTCCACAAGAGACAAGCAGGAATGACCACACACTTGCCCTTGCGCAGTGACAAGCAGGGATGACCACACACTTGACACTAAAACGGTTCGAGCCTAGAGACACTGGCAGGGTTGTCCGCACACCATTGCTCTACCACAAGATGAAGGCAGGGATGTCCACACATCTTATCTTGCGCAGCAACAACCAGGGATGTCCGTAAAATTCCTGCATAGAGATGCCAATAACAGAGCAGGGATGACCACACACTCTGTCAAGCAATAAGCAGGGATGACCGCACACTTGGCACTTCTCACAGTATGATATATGTAGGGTAGTCCGCACACTCACGCATGGTTGTTCAAGTTTGAACCCTAGAACCTCTGTTTAACACAATGGCAGTAAAAACCCTTATATAGCCTAACACCATCTATAATACATAGTGATTATTTATTTACAAACTAATTAAAACACTATTTTAGCTTCAAATCAACAAATCTTTAGTAACCCAACGGTAACATATATACAATGATTATTATTGACCACTTTAATTAAAATTCAACACTAATAAAGTATTTATTTTTAACGCACATAATGAGTAATTAAAAATAACAAGGGCAATAACTTTCACTATAATAAACATATAGGAAACAGCTTCCCGTTTCATCGGCTTAATTATTATTGGTAGAATTGCGAAATATTTATTCTAAATAGGATAAACTACAACTTCATGTTTAAATTTGAATAATAATATGTATACTAGATAAAAAAAAATTACGCACCATCTAAGAGTATTAACATTTTACTTCTATTTTTTTTTTATGTATTTTAAGGAGGAATGCCACACCAACTTTTTACTCTATAGATCTCTGAGTCAACCTTTTTAAACAATGGTTTCAGCATTGAAAGGCCGACATAAGCTCTTAATTATTTTATATGAATTTTTTTGTATTTTTTCAAAGAAAACGAAAAAAATTAATTACATCCAAATTAGATTCTTTCTTATAAAATTTTTGCTGTAAATGAATGCATCACATGAATATCTAATAAAATATGTAAAGAAAGTCTGGTAAGACTTTTTAATTTTTTTTTTATATAAAATTATTTATGAAAATAAAATACATAATTTGTGAATATTTTTTAAACTTGTGGTTAAAATCTTCTTAAAACATGCCACAACTGGGGAGAATATGTTCATTAATCATATTTATAAAAGAAATTGAAACGAAATAGCCAAATTTTAGAGAAATTAATTTTTTTAAATTTTAGCCAATCCCGATCAAAATTAAACCGATCCCGACCATAATTGTACAATTATTGGAAATAAATAACATTTTCCTCAGAACACTAGTCTGATTAGGTGTTATGAGGGTTAAAACATTATAGAACCTGGCAATAGAATAGATTTCTTCGTTGTAAATACATGAAGAGGCAATAAAGTAGCATTTTATTCATGTTGTGTTAATTTTGATCGGGATCAGTTTGATTTTGATCGGGTTAGGTCCAAATTTAAAAAAAAAAATAATTTCTCTAAAATTTCTCAATTTCGTTTCAATTTCTTTTTAAAATATGATTGACTAACATGTTGTCCTTAGTTGTGACTAGTTTTATGGTGTTTTTAACCATAGGTTTAAAAAATATTCACAAATAATGTGTTTTATTTTCATAAATATTTTTTTATGAAAAAAATTAAAAAGTCTAACCAGACTTTCTTTCCATATTTTATTAGGTATTCATGTGATGCATTCATTAACAGCAAATTTTTTACAAAAAAGCATCTAATTTGGATGTAAATAATTTTTTTCATTTTCTTTAAAAAAATACAAAAAAAATCATATAAAATAATTAAGAGCTAATTTAGGCCTTTCAATGCTGAAACCATTGTTTAAAAAGGATGACTCAAAGATCTATAAAATAAAAAATTGGTGTGGCATTCCACCTTAAATGTAAATATTTTACTTTAATGAAAAATAATGCATATTAATGTCCAATCTTAAACACAACTGCAATGGTTACTGAAGTGTGGCAAATTCTTTAAAAAAAAAATAAAATCATGTCTTTTCCATTTTCGAAAAAAAAGACTTTTTTTCTTGTATAAGTTCTCTTTCCATTTATACTGATTCAAAATTTAGAAAATAAGCTATACCATAGGTGGTGTTTGACCCTAGAAGAGCGAGCTGAAGCAGACAGTATGGAGTTTGTAGGAGGTTCCCTTAGAGAAGTCTGAGAAAAATGAAAATAGTTAAAAGCTTATGAATTCCACGTATGAAAAATTGTTGCAGATAGATTAACAAATATAAACTAGATGCTGTCATGAGACAGTAATACCCGCACTAAGGTGTTTGCCTCTAAATGCACACTTCTTCATATTGGGCTTTACCAAGGAAAAAGTCAATATAATTCAATAATTTACATAATACATGTATTCATCAAATTGAGCATAATATGCTCAGGTGACCATGTAGCTGCAGATCTGGTTTTATATATTTGTCTTTGATCATAACGCTACAGATCTCCATATGCAATAAAGGTGCAATTTACGCGCAATATTTTTTGAGCACTTTTGGGCAGAATTTCTCCACTTTCTAGCATTAGTCAATCAACTACCTTTCACTCCCTAATTTAGACACATTCTCTGGCCAATATGTATATTTTGTCCACCTCCCAGCCATTTATAGTAATCTCTACAGGCAATAAACTCGCTTGATGTGAATTTTCAGCAATCTAACAAATAATTTTAATCAAGCGAGTTTATCTCGAGTAGAGACGACTATAAAGGGTTGGGAGATGGATAAAATATACAGATTGATTAAATAATGTGCCTAGAATTAGGGAGTGAAAGGTAGTAAATTGACCGATGCTGGAAAGTGGAGAAATTCTCCCTAGAAGTGCGCAAAAAACATTGCGCCGTAAATTGCACCTTTTTTGCATTACAGGATCTGCAGTCAAAGACTAATATATAAAACTATAACGCTACAGATCTGCAGCTAGTGACCATGTGACCCATGGGCCTCCATTTTATAGGTATTTCATATTCTTAATTCATTACCAGTCGGAAATTAAACTACAGAATTTAATTAATGATGTGAATTAGGTTTGATAAAGGGGGGGGGGGATTTTTGGCACATAATTGGAACTTTTTAAATCTATTTTCTCATATAGATTAATAACAAATAATATTATTAAAATTAGTGTAAAGGGTTTTTGATGAATTTTTCAATATGTGCAATGTTTATTTATATTTTGATCATAGGGGCTTGTCTTCCGGATTGTTAAATATAAAATATTTTTTTTTAAAATGTTATCTACATTAAATACACTCTAAATGTTGCTTTAATAAAGATTCTGACATGATCAGGCAAGAAAATTAATGTTTAAAAAAAAGGTAGTACTTTTTTTTTAAACATTAATTTTCTTGCCTGATCATGTCAGAATCTTTATTAAAGCAACATTTAGAGTGTATTTAATGTAGATAACATTTTTAAAAAAAATATTTTATATTTAACAATCCGGAAGACAAGCCCCTATGATTTTGATTAGGCAGAAACTTCTTGAAAGCTGCCATATACACAATCAATTTAATAGTCAACCCCCACCCGTCTCCCATCAACACACACACACACAAACACACCTTATTTGTCTGTTTTTGCAAATAGGCCTAGATTGCAAAGCTAAAAATAAAACATCTTTTGTAAATGATAATTTTCAATTTGTTCTTGCACCTACATGTATCTGAACACCTGCATCACATTGGGCTTGCGTCACGTACCCAACTTAAGTACTAGTTTTACCATTGGCATTATCATTTCGATTTCACTGCACGTGCAGTAGGATACTAGTGTGCATCATTGCATATATGTCGGTAGGAATTATTTCATTTTGTGTTTTAACTGGATTATATTTCATGAAGATGACAGGGCCTAAATAATAACAATCGGTAAGTACAAGTTTTGGTATAGATTTGGGTAAAATTTATGGTAAAATAGTCTGAAATGCAAACGGTTAGGTTAAAGTTTAAAGGATCAAAGGTCATCCGATGCTACAATAGACGAATTTCACATTCTGAAGAGTTATCTCCCGTTATCAACGTTACATTCAGTTACAAGATCCAGAATTTTTTTTTCTGGGAGGGAGGGGGGGGGGGGGGGGTCCAGACCAGAATTTCCTGAGAAGCAAGAAAAAAAAGAAGTTATGGTTTGGTCTGTTTTCTAGGGTGGAGGGACACTTAGGGCATCCAAAGTCATTTTGATTTCCTCCAGTATATATTATAGTCCTGCAAATTCCGGGGGAAGGGGGGGGGGTGTTGAGGGGGCGATCTCCCAATCCACTTCCCTGTCCCTGTAATGACAAATGATCATGTGACTCCTAAATAGTAGGAAACTTTTTCCATTTGACTATACATAATATTGTTTCTTGTGTTATTATGATATGTAAATTTGATAGTATAAAGGTTATGAACCCCTAGAGGTCATCCCCACTCTCCTAATGAGCTGGAAATGTTCACAATATGACTGCATTAAATGAAATAAAAGTGCATCAATGATAAGATTACTTAACATTTTATTCATGAATTTGTGTCAACATAATCTTCCAAGAATTAGGAATGAGAATCATTCAGAGATGGACCACATTAAACTATTTGTATAAACATTTTTTTTTTGCATACATGAACAAACGGGGGTCTGGGAAGGGGTGAGGGGAAGGATCGAGTTAATATTTCTTTACGTCTTAATGGCTGAAAACTCCTAAAATGAATGTTGACCTCAAATCTAACTTGTCCTCATTATTTTTCAAATGGTGGTGTCTCCATATGAGTGAAAAATTCCTGAGAGGGATGTTTAACAACAAACAAAACGACATAAAAACACAATATTGATTTGTGTTAAGAAATATGCAGGGGATTTTTTCCATCATAAATCTTCTTCTCAAGAACAGCAAGGGCATTCTTGTCCCCCATTTTGGGGAAAGGGAGGGGACACTAAATCTCATTTGTCTGTCAGTCTGTCCATCTTATTGACAGCTAGTATGTGCATCTGTCACAATAAATTTAACCTTGGTCATAACTTTTGAATGATAAGAGATAGTGCTTACATATTTCACATGCACATTACCACAAAACTTTCTAAATATACTATGAATATTTTTTAACCCAAGTGAGACCTTGACCTTAAAGTTGTACCTACTTTCCAAAAAATAACATTTTAAATTGATCATTTTGAAAGAGAAAAGAAAGGGCATTCAAATTATACATGTTTATTACATGTGAAAAGACTTTTCTAAATATATCATGACTTTTGACTCTGTGACCTTGACCTAGAAGTTTAACCTACTTTTCAAAAATATTATATTGTATATATATAACTTTTGATTCAAAAGAGATAGGACTTTCATATTTGACATGTACATTACCTGCAACAAAATGTTTCAGAGCATGCTATGATTTTTCCCCTTTGACCCAATTTTCAAAAATTGATATATGATAGGGGTGCATATTTGACACACAATCTGCCATAAATTAGGGTATCTCATTCACTAAAACACAGAAAGTAGAGGACCGCAATTCTTTGAATTTGCTTGTATAATCTTGATAGATGGAAACATGCTCATATAATGTAGATTCAAGTTTTTTATGCCACACCATGATTAGGAATACATGTATAGTTTTTGTCATGTCCGTCTTCGACCCTTCCATCTGTCTTTCCATCGGGCTCAAAGAAACTTTCTAGATATTTTTATCAAAGTTCATATGTTGATGCATACTGATGTAAATATCCAACTGCAGCAATATTTTTTGACTTTGACTTTTCCTTTGACCTTCACTTAACTTTTCTTTAAATTAGTGTTTAGCTTTATTTTAAAGAAACCATTCAAGTTGTGTAATGAAACTTCACATGATGATACATACTGATGTAAGCTTTACGATGCTTCACTCTTTTTTACCTTGACCTTTCCTGTGACCTTGACCTCACTTTTCTAAAATTAATGTCTAGACCAGTTTTGAATAAACAATTCAAGATATATTTATCAAACCTCATAGGCTGATACATACTGCTAAGAGCTATTAATACGTCAACTTATTTTGACCTTGAATTTTCCTTTGACCTTGACCTCACTTTTTAAAATATCATTTTTCGACACCATTAGTCCCCCCGGGGCAAAATCAAAATTCCAAAACCTTACTGTACATCTACATGACACCACCAACCATCTCCCAAAAGATGATTAGGCTACTGTGTAAAATGTAAGAGGAGTTCAGGGAAGACAGGGCAAAAACATCATTTTTCGACCCCCTTTTGACCCCCCGGGGCAAAATCAAAATTCCGAAACATTGCTGCACATCTACATGACACCACCAACCATCTCCCAAAAGATGATTAGGCTACTGTGTAAATGGTTAGAGGAGTTCAGGGAAGACGGGGCTTTTTGCATAAAAAACGTCATTTTTGGACCCCCATTTGACCCCCCGGGGCAAAATCAAAATTCCGAAACCTTACTGCACATCTAGAGGACACCACCAACCATCTCTCAAAAGATGATTAGCCTACTGTGTAAAATGTAAGAGGAGTTCAGGGAAGACGCCTTAGACGGGGCTTTTTGCATAAAAAAACGTCATTTTTCGACCCCCATTTGACCCCCCGGGGCAAAATCAAAATTCCGAAACCTTACTGCACATCTACATGACACCACCAACCATCTCCCAAAAGATGATTAGGCTACTGTGTAAAATGTAAGAGGAGTTCAGGGAAGACGGGGCTTTTTGTATAAAAAACGTCATTTTTCGACCCCAATTTAACACCCCGGGGCAAAATCAAAATTCCGAAACCTTACTGCACATCTACATGACACCACCAACCATCTCCCAAAAGATGATTAGGCTACTGCGTAAAATGTAAGAAGAGTTCAGGGAAGACGGGGCTTTTTGCATAAAAAAACATCATTTTTCGACCCCCATTTGACCCCCCGGGGCAAAATCAAAATTCCGAAACCTTACTGCACATCTACAGGACACCACCAACCATCTCCCAAAAGATGATTAGGCTACTGTGTAAAATGTAAGAGGAGTTCGGGGAAGACGGGGCTTTTTGCATAAAAAACTTCATTTTTGGACCCCCATTTGACCCCCCGGGGCAAAATCAAAATTCCGAAACCTTACTGCACATCTACATGACACCACCAACCATCTCCCAAAAGATGATTAGCCTACTGTGTAAAATGTAAGAGGAGTTCAGGGAAGAAAAGTGTGACAGACGGACGGACGGACGGACGGACATGAGTAACAACAATATACCCGAACTTTCTTTAGAAAGTGCGGGTATAAAAAATGTCCTATAGATGACCACATCATTAAGTTATAATTAGCCGCACACAAAAAATTTAATAGTGTTCCACAAAACTGGTGTTAAATGGAATTTGAGTGTACTTAGATTGGACACTAAGGCACCATATGATTTCTTTAGGCGATATGAGAGTCAATTACTCTTTGTTATTTGATTTATGAATGAGGGACTTCTCCTGTGGCAACCCCACAGACAAACTATGATGATCATATCTGGACAAAAATGGTGCGCAATGCACACCTGGTAATTTGCTTTCGGACAAGAAGGTCATTCAAAGTTCTTTTGAGACACATGCGATCCTACTGTTTTGAAAATAATTGTATATTATATACACTATTGCCGATCCGGGAAATGATCAATTCACAAATACGAATCTACAAGTGGTGCGTTAGCAATTTTGTCTAGTGTATTCTCAAAGAGTTACTTTACTTATTTGACGTTTCATTTCAATTATTCTATATAGAAAAATTTCAAAAATAACGGGAAATTTACTTTTTAAAAATTTAAAGTATAGCAACTGTGTCGACCATAAATTCCTCTGCTTTTTAGAACATGCATTTTTACCTTTATTAATATACCAATTGTGTAACGAATTAGTGTTTTTTTCTTAGTAAATGGTATGTACTTCAAGTATTGTGTGCTTAGAATGACTATGCAAAACAGTAAATTTTCAAAGGATGTAAAACGTTCCTGTTATGTGAGATTACACGTAAAGTGTCAATAATTATTGTTTAAAAAATATCAGGTGTTTATTAAACATGTATGTTTACTTCCTATATTTGTTTATAAATATTTTGATACATATACAGATATAATTTTCCTTTATTTTTCATTTGTTAATAATTACATTAAAAATACTTTAATTATAAAGAGGTCTTTAAAATACATCGGAATGTGATGACTCAGAATTTTACTGAAGTTTTTATCTCTTGATGTTTCTTTAATAATATATATTTAAGAGTTTTGTGATCTTAAAAACTTTTAGTTTAGATTAAAGAAAGATTGAGTAGATATCAGAAACCATCTGATTGTGTTAGTCAATGTGGTATTGTGATTGTTAACAATTGTGTATTAATTATATACTTGTTTTTGCTTTAATACAGATTTTTGCTGGGTTTGTTTTAGGTCACAAAATGATTAAACCATCTGAGGCGTACACTATTCTTCGAGCCCGAAAAGTACTTTGAAGATGATTAAACCATTACAGCAATAATTGTTTTATTATATTATTCCCTTTTAAAGGGATACAGCTTATAACTGGTTTGCATTTAATAAAGTGCTAGCTAAATACAAGAGAGAACAAGAATTTAAGAGGCTGGGGTGGCAGCCATTTTCTGACTATTTCGATCTCCTTTAAAAGAAGAGCCCCATATGAAGATATACAAAAATTATCAGATTTTAAAAACAAAAATTTATGATTTTTTTTTTGCCAAATGCTGGTTGACAGCTTAAAATAGCTTACTGTATGGGGGGAAACTAACTCTCGGTGTTAATATTCGTTATATTCATGATTTCGATGAAACCGTGAATTCAAGAAACAGTGAATAAGTCCTCAATAAGTAGAGATAAGGGAGAAAACTTTTATAGTATGCCAATTCCGTGAATTCACAAAAATGCGACAGTGTCAGAGAAGAGAAAATTGTGAAAATTACAACCCGTGAAATTAAACCCCTATATAATATCTAAAAAAAAAATAAAATTAAATCTGGTGGTTAATTTGTGGTAAATATGTTGACCCCCCCAGCCTCCTTAAAATGTAAATTAACTTAACAAGTCGTATCAATTTGAATATTTATTTATCTCTTTTGGAGGCCATAAAGAATATGATTTTTTTTAAAGGATAGATATTGTAAGGAAGAAGTATTTTCCGGGAAAACTGAGAGCCGATAAAAGAAAAACATTTCTGTTCGGTAAAAGTGTTAGGAATTCCATTTGTCCCCTCTAACCACTCTCACCCGAAAATATATTGACGCTTGCTTTGTTCACATGAGAGAAAGTCATAATCGTTTATTTAGCTTTCCAAAACAATTTGTTCCAATTTGGAAATTTCCAGATCTATTTTTAGATCAATATAAAAAAAACAAATCCTTATATTCACCTGGATCGTCACATGCAGGTAAATATAACGATGTATTTCATTTACAAAGTGGATCCCAGCCAATCAGAAAGATCGGAATATAAAATTAATTTTTAGAGGATGACTTCCATTCCAATTTGAGTCACTGTAGGGAGTGGTACAATAAAGAACCCTTAATACCGAAGGGCCTGAGTGTCCAGTTACATTAAAGTAAAACGTTCATTTTTGAACGTGATTAAATAAAAGTGAAAATGCTTATTTTTTTAAATATTATATTACATGTCTTTTAAACAATTGGTGACTATTTAAGTACATGATTGCGTGGGTAATCAATACAGTATGATATCATTAATTGCATTTTTTTGTTTCCATATTCTGAAAAAAGTCTACAAAGATGGCAAACTTTTGAAGCTTATTTTCAGTATTACGTATAGCAAAATAGCACAAACATTTGTCAAAAGTATGCATATATTTATGATCAAACTATTTTTTAGGATGACAAAACATTTTATGTTCCTTAGTTCTCCTGAGATTGTTTTTGTTGAAGCAGACAAAAACAAACAACATTTTGCAGAAGTGAAAAACTCATTATTGAGGTAAATGACGAAAGTAGTAAAAACTATCTGCAATACAAAAAATGGAATCAGGAATCGGGACTTAAGGACCCGGCTATAGTTGTATTGTGTTAAAAGTACAAGAGCGAAACTCTTCATTTTTATACCATATATAACTTAACTTAACTTCAGTGTACATGCAAAGTTTGGGGGAAATCTACAGTCCAGGTATTTTGAGGGACCGTGTAAAAAATACAGGTTCATTTACTATAGGACTATTTAGGATAATGTAAATTTTAGAAATTTAAAGCAAAGTATACAAATACTAATATAGACATTTTGTTCAAACTATAATATTTCATTAGTAATGCTTTCTTTTACAATATATGTAAGAATACATAATTCTACCGTCTTGTTACCGGAAAGGGCTTCTCAAAATCAGGAATTTTTACTGTTTTTATAGAGTATTACAAAATATGACATACACAATGGATTAATATGAAAACATCATAAAAATATTGGAGATATTCTCAATTTCTATTTTTAATTTCAAGAGCGTATGTTTTATTTTTCTTCCAAAATATTTTATTTCCCTTTCTTTAAGAGCTACAGATTATCATTTAAAATCAGTTATATCTAATTGTAATTACTTTTTATGCCTATAATTTCTTAATTTTGTATAATTTTAATAATTAAACGAAACAAGAGGCCCACGGGCCTTATAGGTAACCTGAGTATTGTGTAACAACTTTCAAACAATTAAATTGGGTTTGTGTTTTAAACCAGATGCCATGAAATTCACAATTTACAATTTTGAAAGAGGCACCATTGCTTTTCATGATTTTTGACTTAGCATACTTACTCTATTTACTCAATACCCAGAGGTAGATCAGAGTAACAAAGAGAAAATGCACTTACAATTTATACCCAGTTGTGCTACTCACCCTAAAGGAACCACTGACCCATGGGCTACACATTTCAAAATTTTGCAAATGTTATCATAAAATGGTTGATTAATACCAACGAGCAGATTTCTACGCATTAATTTATTTTCAGACCATGTACCCCCCCCCCCCTTCTGACCCTGGGGGCATAAAAAAAAACACTTTGCTAGATGCACCTTTCTTCATCATAAATATATATATATATATATATATATATATATATATATATATACTTGGATCATTGGCATAAAAACCAGAAGCTAAGGAAAATATTTTCAAAGAATTAATGTACATGTATTATTACTATATAATCAATAGAGCCCCGCCCTAACAACAGAACCCCTAACCCTGGGGCCAAAAAATTCATAATTTTGGATTGATTGATTGATTGATTGATTGTATACTGTTTAACGTCCCTCTCCAGAATATTTCACTGATATGGAGACGTCACCATTGCCGGTGAAGGGCTGCAAATTTGGGCCTTTGCTCGGCATTCAGGTCCATTGAGCAGGGAGGGATTTTTATCGTGCCACACCTGCTGTGACAAGGGGCCTCGGTTTATACGGTCTCATTCGAAGGACCACCCCATTTAGTCGCCTTTTAAGACAAGCAAGGGGGTACTGAGGATCTATTCTAACCTGGATCCCCACGGGGCACAATTTTGGAAGAGGCACTTTTGCTCACTTGTTAATCATAACTATGTACTTAGTCAGTTTATTTAATACCCAGAAGCAGAGAAGAAGATTTTCAAAGAATAATGGATTTTAACTATATAAACAATAGAGCCCTGCCCTAACACCAGAACCCATGGCCCTGGGGCCATAAAATTCACAATTTTGAAAGAGGCACTCTTGCTCATCATAACTATGTGCTTAGTCAGTTTATTTAATACCCAGAAGCGAAGAAGATTTTCAAAGAATTAATGCATTTTCACCTTATAATTAATAGAGCCCTGCCCTAACACCAGAACCCCTGACCCTGGGGCCATAAAATTCTTAATTTTGGAAAAAGCACTCTTGCTCATTATGTGCTTAGTTAGTTTATTTAATACCCCGAGGCAGAAAGAAGATGATCAAGGAATAAATGCATTTTCACCTTATAATCAATAGAGCCCTGCCCTAACACCAGAACCCCTGACCCTGGGGCCATAAAATTCACAAATCTGGAAGAGGCACTCTTGCTCATCATAACTATGTGCTTAGTTAGTTTATTTAATACCCAGGAGCAAAGAAAAAAGATTTTCAAAGAAATAATGCATTTTCACTATATAATCTATAGAGCCCCGCCATAGCACTAGAACCCCTGAACCCGGGGCCATAAATTTCACAATTTTGGTAGAGGACTCAATGCTCATTACATTCATGCCAACAGTTTGCCTGCTTGATGCCCAGGAGTAAAGAAGAAGATTTTCAAAGATTGCAAAAATTTTAGTGGTTTTGGCCCCTACCCTCAGGCCCAAGGGGAGCGGGGACCATGAAATTCACAATTTTTGTTTTCCTCCACACATAGATGCTGTACACCAAATTTGGTTGAAATTGGTTAAGTGGTTTCAGAGAAGAAGCTGAAAATGTTGAAATGTACACACTCGACACACGACGCACGAAAACGGATAGCAATAGGTCACCTGAATGATTCAGGTGATCTAAAAAGTTGCATTCAAACAGTCAATACGCTTTATTTTGCTATGATGCGCGAAATATTGTGCAATTGAAACTATAGTCGGCCCCCTTAAATATAAAATATTACCAACCCATAACTAATCACTTTATATTACACAATCTGAACTCCTGCACCATTATGTTATTGTACCATTATATACATAGAAAGGGGTATCAAGAATTCAAAACATGCATCACCTATTTTCAAAAATGTATTGAACATTAATGATATAAATAAGACGTAATAAGGGTATATTGTCCAATACAAAAAACCCATATTATAGCAAAGTTTGTTTTTAAGGGGGATGTACGGCCACCTTTAGTGCAGTGAGAACAAAATGTAAACATTTCTTCAAATGGCTAAAGTACATTATATTTTGATCAAATTTTAAACCCTTATGATAAAGATACAATAAATATGCATAACTGAATGCATGTTGTGCATATATAATCTATAATTTTGCAGAAAAATGCTTTTGATATGCTCCGTAGAACTGCGCAGCTACAGAATTCAGCAGAGCCTTAAAAAATCCAAAAAATACGCAAACTGTGCATTAATGTTCTCTCTACAATCATTTGTTGAGAAAATGTCTAAATTTTGCACTTTTAAATGATAATTTTAAGTTCAAAACAATGTATCGTTGTCTTCAAAAAGAGTGTAAAGAACCCTGAAAGTAGTTCATTAATAGCAGCACGTGGTCTATTTTTAGCACAGAATTTTGTTTTCCAGACCTCGTCTAAATATGGAGGGACATAACATTCTTTAAATGTAGAAGAGAATTACAGTTGCAAAATATTTCAAATAATATGAACACTTTTAAAAGAGGAATTGTGTTATAGTGTGGCTTGAAGTAATTTATT
>NW_026930445.1:0-42198 GCF_032062105.1 Saccostrea cuccullata | reverse complement strand
CACATATAAATATTGAATAATATGTTTTTCTTTAATTTCTTCCTTGAATTTGTAGTTATACATATGTAGTTATTATGTCAAATTATTGGACACAAAAATATTATTATTAAAAAAACACAATCTACTTATAAAAAGGGCGAAATTAAATGATGGACCTTTTCATTTTAATATTTGAGTCGTTATTTGATAAATCTAAATAAAAATGTGTGACTTTTCCTGTAAATATCGACTTCGTATGCAGTCACCGGAATGCCGATTTATTTAATGACAATAGAACACTTCGAACAATCAACAATAAATTGCTACAGGAAGAAAAAATATAATTGAAATAGTTTGTGACTTCCTGTCAGTCTAAATTCCAAATTTTCAACTGCTTCCTGAATATGCGTTTATAGATATAAGATCAATATGTGTTTATTTCATAATGTGTTACGATTTTTTGGACTACTTTTAATATTTTCTTCTTGCTTTATTCTAGGTAAAACAATATGTATCTTAAACAGGTAAGAATAAATTTACACTTTTAACTTTTAAAAGGGTAAACACTACTACAAAAACAAGAAATATATAGAAATGTTAAATGACATTCATATGCAAATCACCATGTGTAAGTTTGCTACGTTCAAAGAAGGAATGCTTTTTACATGAAAATGTTTAACAATACATTTTTTTCATATATGGTATATATTTAATATTTAATTATCTCATATTAACTTAAATTAAAAAGACCTTTCTATTTGTTTTGCTAATCTATATAAAGACGGGGCTTTCCTGTAAAATACACAATTGAGATTAATCGCATTAACGTTTCATAAATATCAGAGATTAAAAACAACAACTGATTTATTTCCGACTAGGATTGAAATATCAGACACAGTTTAAAGTCAACTTAGCCATTGAAGGGTTGGCATATTTAATGATCAAAATTAGTGAAAGTCTCAAATTGAACGTAGATAATATACTATGTAAACCTCCAGTTATTCTAAAAAAAATTTATTGTTTAGCTCAGGTATCCAATATATAGCTTAAGCAGAGTAACCAAGGAGAAATAAATCACAGTGCCCTCATAGGATCTAATTGCATATACAATGGTTCTATCTCAAAGATTCAAAGACAATCGTTATTTTCAATTTCAAATATTCTTCTTTTCAGAAATGTGACAAGTTCTTTCTGTTGTACTAATTATGACAGAGACAGGAACGGGGATTGTAACGGTAAGGTTTTGCTATGTTCATGTACTGTAAAGCAGAAAGTTCCTTTGGAGATTAAATTTCGTTGATTTTGTTGTTTTAAAATATCAGGGAAATGAAAGCCAACAGGACATTTTGGCCTGACTGTATGATGAGTAGCGTTACTTTTGAAACAAAAAAAATGCCAACAAAATCACTTAAGATACCAAGCAAAAGATATTTATCCCTTTAAAACTTTCATTTTTCTGTATATGCAAATATTTTATTTAGATTGTTTCTTTTTATGATGTTTCTTCTTATATTTTTAACACAGAAATTTACCAAGTAAATGTGATTTTGTAAAGTTATTTGCACCGTGGGGATCAGGGATAGTGTAGGTCCTAAGTACCCCCTTGCTTGTCGTAAAAGGCAACTAAATGGGGCGGTCCTTCGAATGAGACAGTATAAACCGAGGCCCCGTGTCACAGCAGGTGTGACACGATAAAGATCCCTCCCTGCTAAAGGGCCGGAGGTTCTGAACATAGGCCTAGATTTGAAGCCCTTCACCGACAATGGTGACGTTTCCATATAAGTGAAATATTCTGGAAAGAGACGTTAAACAGTATACAATCAATCAATCAATCGTAAAAGTGATTTTGTTGAATTAGATTACAAATCAGATTTTTTTACGTTTTATTACTGAATTCATTACAATGGATATTGTTGGATTATTAACAATTATAAATAATTATTACGTACGGCACAATTCTTTACACTCCTTGCATTTATGTCATCGCCATAACCTCCATCATTAACTTTACAAAGTCTCCTGTATTTACAACGCTTAGAATGCTTGTTCTAGAGTCGAAGAATAACGAGAGAGTTCATCCAATTTCACAGTTTTAGATCTACTGTATAACGATATGCATTATTCTTTGAAAAAAACTGTAGACACCAATGTTTCCTATCGTAGTTGGGGCTTAGAAAAGAAATTCCGTTACTTCTCATAAGCCATAATTGCAAAGTACAAGTCTAAATTTGTAGTATTCCGCCGACAAGTGGTTGTTACATTTTCCCAGAAACTTTTATTAAACAACACTTATCAAGGATTTCCAAGTTGTTAAAATGAAAGAAAGAACTACGTACGCTAACTCTCGATTCCCGCCTACATTTTAAACTTATTTAATTCAATATTAATGACAATTTGGCCATAAAATCTTTGTTGAATAAAAATGATCAATTCAATTATAATTGATAAATAATTTTAATACCAGTGTAAACTAGTTAATTATACCTTATTCTAGCTCTTATATTTCTGAATGCGAATAAATGTTCCTTACCTCTTTTTTTTATGTTTTAAGCATACAAAATTAAACATACATCATTTATAAAATATTATGTTTTAGTTTTAAACCCCTTTGAAATTGGTGAAAAATTATAACCTTTGTCATTTTTTGGTCATTAAACATGTGTTCCCCTGCCCGTGTAACAAAAAAGCTTTGGTTTGGATTTGTGAAATGACAGTCTATATTACATGTGTAAAGACATTTTTGTTTCACGGGGAGGGATGGGGAGAGATGTTTTAGAAATATTTTCTGTTGATTTCTATAGTGAAAAACGCGAGTTTTACCAAAATTATAGGGTTAATACTCATTGTTTTCCGAAATAAGTAATGTATTCATGGAAATTTATATAAATATGTGATTGAATATAAATATGGAAAATCATTCAAATATATTAACTTTTGAAAATTGACTTGGAGGTAAGGGGGAGAACAATGCTATCATTCGTAGTTCTTTCAAAAAAGCAATATCTCTATTAAATGTTATTTTAGTGTGTGCCCCTGGATACTTTGGGAAACTTTGTGATGCAGTTTGTCCACGTGGAAAATTCGGTGAAGGCTGTGCAGGGGTATGCGCGTGCTCTCTAGAGGATTGTGACCACGTGACCGGATGTCCTCTTATAAGCCAGCTTAGAACCACAGAGGCAGTTACAGGTAAAAACTACATACATTTGTTAATTTAATTAAGCTAGAAAGACGCTATTTAAATGCAAAATAGTATAAATTTTAAACTTATTCCATTTAATCTATTGCCCCTTCACTTCAAGGGCTTCATCTGACAAAAATACATATTTCTACACAATCAGTATCATCGGGAATAATAATAACTGAGCTTCCTATTCCTTCCACAGAGAGTTACAAAATATCAACATCAGCAACGCTAAAGCCGTATATAACAATAAAAAGCAGAACAATTTTGTACTCATCAGGGATACAAACAACAGAAATACCTTCTGATAGAACTACCACGGGACAGTTTAACAGTAATTATACAATCCTGGGTGTAGGATTGATATTAGCTATTCTACTGATAGTTGTCATTGTACAACTCCGATTGAGATCAAAATCTTCACACAAAACAATTTCAAAGGAAGAAGGGGGAGAAAACAATGAAATAAATGCATTGAGTGACTCCTCAAAAATGGACATCGATATAAAACAGTATAGCAGATTAAAAGAGGATAAGGTCAAAGGTCACGTGTATCAGCGTGTTCAGTCTGAGTATCAGGAAATTGAGGAATGTTTAGAAATGGTTGACAATCCAGCTGTGCTCAAAAGTGGTTCTCAGTCAAAACTGGAGATGGCGGTTGAAAGTAGTTGTTTGGAAAATTATATAGACCCTGTTATTACAACAGAGAACATCAGTAGACAACGGCATTCGTATATAGAAATATTGGATACAGATGCGTATACAGGGGATGAAAATTTAAATGATGAATGTAATGAAATCTCAAGCAAATCATCATCTTCATATGATGATGTTATAGTCGAATGTTCCACAGTTACATCGGACATAGTTCAGAGAGATGATAATACTTATCTTGATGTTCTCTTTGAATGATTAGTATCCAGCCTTTAAGGTCAGACGACACGTTCCTCAAATATCTGTTTTGTATCGATTGGTGTTATATAAAAAAATATTCATATTTGTCATTCTCTTCTGATTTCTACATTGTTTACAGAATGTTCTTTAATATAAGTACACCAAAAATTGTGATATAGGCCATTCAGAAGCGTACCCATAAGGATTATATAAGAACTATGACCCAATGGTATCTTGTCCAAATGCCTGGTAAGATACCCTTATTTTTTTTTTAGGAAACTTGTTTAATTACATGTACTTTAAAAACAAATTCTTAGAAAAAATATATTTTTTTAGGAACGTGTTGTCTGACCTTAAGCCATATAAACCAAACAGACGGTCCGCCAAAAAGACAAGGACTCAGATTCAAAATGTATGGAAAAGCAGAATAAAAATACTTTAGAATAAAATGACTGAATACTGCAAGATCATATAACACATTTTAATTCTTAATACAGTAATAAAATGAAAAGAGCATTTTTAATAAAACTGTTTATTAAAATATACTAATTATTGAAGAATTAAACATTTATAAGATCAAAATTAACTTAAATATTTTTTTGTTAAAAATCCAGATTTTGATGATACATGGAATGCAAAAGTTACAAAATAAACATCAAATATTCATGTTTAATTATGTTTTCTGTTATCTGTATTTTCTGTTTTCTTTTAGATTTATTTAACAGTCTTCATTGAAATATGTGTGTTTTTAACATTAAAGAGAGTTATTTTTTGTCGTTTCAGTTTTCTCTTAAAGTTTTCATATGTTTTATGTCAATCACTGCCATAAATTGATTGACGTTGGTGCAAGCTGTCAAACAGGCTTTCCTTTCTGTGTTCCCCGAATTTTTATTCTACGCAGCACTGTTAAGGCTTACTATGAGAAATCAACGGAAAATAAAAGTGCAAAAAAGGGGAAATTTTTAAAATTGAATTTATTTTTATTCAGCAATTCTATTATCACAGAACTTAAATACTTATGGAAATAGCATGGTATAACATACTCTGTACTGTGTAGAGTTTGGTCCCATCGATGGACAGTCACGTGATGAACGCATAGCAGGTACACGGAATGTAGGTCAATAACAAATTTCAATATCGCAAGGGCATACCCTAATTGAAATTAAAAATTCAAGCTATTAATTGTTTTTGTGTACTTTGTAGTTTCTGAAAAGTGCTGCTGCTTTGAATAGAATTCGCGTTTTAATACTTAAATGTTTAAGTAAATAGGCCAATGTCGAAATATGTTAGAATTTTACCAAATATTTTGTGCACTTATAAAATCACGGCCTCGATTTAAAGAAAGCAGCAGCACTTTTCAAGTTAAGGAATATATCCTTTATCTATATTTAAAAAATGGTTCAGATCTATGCAGTGTATGCCCTTGCGAAAGTACGATTTTATGTGGCATCTCGATGTAAAATATACGTAACCTGTACATAAAACACGACATAATTAATAAAATACATTCTCTTTGTAGTTAATTAACAATCGCACAAAACCAAGGCTATACCTTGGTATTAATCGACTATTTAAAATCTGTAAATAATATTCCGTTTAATAATAAAACACATTTTTCGTTGATAAAAAATTTCTCAATTTGCCTCTCACAGCACATGAAGTACGTCATTTTTACCAGTATGACGTCATGTTTACAAGTTCATCGCGACGAGTGCTTTGTCTACAACAAGCTACATGGGATTTAACTAGCAACTTTTTTTAATGCATTGATAAGTTATAATGTTGTTTATTATGCTAATACTGTTCAGCGTTGCAGATTATTTCATTTACACGTATAATGAGAACTACATAAATGTCATATTTTTGTCTGACGTCATAGTATACTTTTCCCGTATAAATTAGGCCCCGCCCCCTTATTCAAGCCTTAACAATGCTGCGTACGTTTTGCGTGTTGTTGATGACGTTTAATTCACATTCATAATGCCAAAAAGTATTGGCGTAAAACTTCTAAAAGCGCCATTGGCGTGACTAATCCCTATATATGTTTACTTAAGTTATCTGTTTAAACGACCAGTAACCTGTAATTAAATGAATGAACAAAAAGAAGAGCTTACAATTTGTATGTAATTTTTTTTAAGTTATCAAAACCATCTTAGACGCATAAAACTATACGAGGGGCTATCAAAACGTTCGTGGACTGAGGCAATAGAATTAGTACTACCCTAACAAAAAATACTATAGTAAATTATAGTAAACTATAGTTTACTCTAGTTAACCATAGTACCATAGTTAAAGCAGCCTAACCTTGGAACTTTGATTAACAATGGCGAAAACTTTGGAACAACAAAAAATAAAGAAATGTTAAAACTTTTACTCTATTTGCAAAATTATTAAAAAATAAAAAAGACATTTTTTGATCACCCGGCGCTGTCGTCGTTACGTTTCATACATTCAACAAAGCCATTGTTTTTTTGTTTTTCTTCAATGCCTGCTTATTTACCTCATACTATTTTTGTTGAAATTCTCGGAGCTGAGAAATATCTTAAAATCGCCTTGTTCATATAACTTTACATTGTCATGAGCAGCGACTTTTAATGAATACATGTATAACCTTCCAAATGGATTTATATATTGGAAGGGATCGTCGCTTGATTGTGCAAGCACATTTTGTTCGGGGGAGTTCAGTACCTACAGCACATGATCAACGTCATATTTTGACATGATTGATTGTACTCCTTGATTACAAATCGACATTAACTGTGCATCCCTTTTCTCCCTTAATCTATTTTGACATTAAGTAAAAAGTATTATGGATGATATTATTTCTCCGAGGCCAGTGTAACATTTTTAGGTCTATACCGGTGTTTCTAGGGCCAAATCTTTTTTTGAAAACGAAGCCCCTTCTTCTTTTTGACGTCATTTTCAACGTCTCATGTGTTTGGAAATTCCATGCCAAATTTACAAATTAAAAATTTCAAAGAACGTCCAGAATGAAGTGAATATTTTTTATTTAATGGAACAATTATGTCTTAACAGATACCCGTTTGTAGAAGTTCCAAGTTGGCATCAATTTCAACATGGAATTCATTCGGAATTACTCGGAACAACTTGGAAGCATTCGGATTCCGAATGTTTCCGAGTCATTCGGAATTATTCTCACATGGAAAGTATTCTGATTGATTCGGAATGCATTCGGAAATCATTCGGAATGATTCGAAAAGCTTTTAGAATTGGACTTAGAATTTTTTCAGCAATATACACATTGAATTAGAATTGGACTTAGAAATTTTTCATCAATATACAGAATCCTAACTGAAAATTGGAATTGAAAAATTCAAAAATTGAGCTGTTCCAAGTTTGATGTCATTATTTATATAACTAATGCTATGCCCTCTATGAATGACAAAATGTGACTTTAAACTCTGTGTATTCCTTATACATGTTCAATTTACATCAACAAAATATATATATATAATCATATGTACAAGTGCTACCTAAGAACAACTTGTGTCTTTGATTACAAAGCAGTTAAATTATCAAGTGTGGACAAAAATGGCTTTAAAAATTAACTTCATATTTCATTATTAACCTACAAACAGTCATCTTTAAACATATAAACACGACATAAACAGCCACTTAGTTATCCAAAAAGTGTACGAGTTAACATTTCACAGTTTGCAAAAATCCACTTGAGATTGGTTCCTTCAGCATTCATATACTGATTCAAATTCCTAATCCCTCTCTACAAAATTAGGAAAGCAAGCAATGATATCCTGTCCATTGACTTCCATGTGAACAACAAGTTCTTCAAGCAAAGGAACTGGAACAAGAAGATCTTTCCTACAAAATAATACAAGAAAGATAAGCTATCTAGTTGCTGAGTATTAAGTTTTAAAGAAGAAAACGTCCTTCACAATCACATCATTAATATCAATTAAAATAATTAGGAACCTTGCATTTTGCCATAAAATTGAACTAAGAGAAATATTATAATTATCAGCTTTAGTGTTCCCATGTTTTGCAAAGGAAGAAAAACAGCAATCAATATGATAAAAAAAATTATCAAGTATAAGGATACAGTGGCTGGAACGTTATTGTTGACAACTTACACGAACGATCACGTTACACGCACGATTCCGCACGATTAACGCACGATTAAACCTGATACACGAACGATCCTTCACGTTCACGATTCTACACGTTACACGATCTTACACGATTGCTAACGCAAACGCACGATTCTTCACGCAAAATAGTTCAAATTATTTAGGAATCGATATTTCCAAAAAGAAATACGGCTTTATATTGATTTGAGATTCAAATAATTATCAATAAATATATTAATATATCATCGACTTTGAAAAAAAAAAAAGGAAATGGGTATTTCTGGTACTAAATACATGTAAGATTTTTTTTATTATTTTAGATAATAAATAATCATTAAGATAATTCTCCGACATAAGAAAACGGATTTTTTTTGTTCTATCAGAAGATAGTAGTATGTGGACCGTAAAATTTGATTGAATTAGATTTCATAATATGTAGAATGGGGGATACGATTGGGGAAAAAAATGGCAGCATAAAATGACTTAACTTATATCTATATTTTTTCATTACTTCAAAATGTTTATGAATCTCTAAAACATGAAAAACGACATTGCAAATTATTGTTTTACTTTAAAAATTAAAAGTAAGCTACAGAGATAAACACTGTTAAACAAAACCCCGAATCGAAAATCATGTGCGTGACGTGCATGTACATTCGCCGACTAAACATTTATGTAAGCTTTGAAAAATATTTATTAATTTGTAAAAAAAAAATTCTGTTTGATTATATGAAATTTAAAAAAAAATATTTTACCACAATTAGCAGCAAACAAGAATGAACTTCAGAAAAATATAGTAAAACATCTTAGTACGGTTTATCACAATAAGTCACGCTATTTGACGAGAACATAATATTGTACGACTTACTTTATTGCTTTTTTACAAGCGATAGTTAGTTCGTTCCGTATTCAATTATGTAAACCTTTTATTTGGATTAAAAAATAAAATATAAACGAAATACTTGTTTCACAGATAACATTCCGATAAAAACTTACAAAACGAAATTTACACGTTTCTAAACGCACGTTCCCGCACGATTATAACCGCAAACGATTGAGTCTGTTACACGCACGATCTCGCACGTTACACGAACGATCACGCACCATGCACGAACGATTCTACACGATTGGTTTGTCAACAATAACGTTCCAGCCACTGTATGAATTATCTTTGTCTCCTAATGTAACCTGTACCATGTATACATTGTCAAAAATATAAAAATTGGAAAGGACGCATATCCGCAAGCACATCTATTTCATTCCTTTTAAGTCTGTAAACACTAAACAGATTAAAACTTAATATATATTTATTACCATTTCAATTCCAACAGCTGAACGTGGGGTGCTCTTCCCTCCACCATCCTAGAAATCCTCTGAAATCCACTGCTGTGGGCAAAAGTTCTCCTAAGGTCAGAAAGATGGATGAAATAATCCACCATAACAATGTCGCACCCATGAAAATCTTGATTTAGGTGGACAGTGAATGAATTATTCCGCTTCACTTTGCCGCATGACTTGCTGTAAAAAACAAATCTGTTTCTTTGAATTTTTGATGCCTTAAGGATGGTTGTTTTCTGGACTTCTCCAACCTCCATATTTATCAGAACAGAAAGATTTTGCAAAAGTGTATCAGATACAGAATTCAGTTTAACCAAAGGTTTCATTATGTAACACTGTTCTCCAATTTCAAGATTGCTGTTTTTTACGGTGTTTCTCGCAGACATGATTTCTTTTAGAAGATCTTTCGGCTTTCCATCTTGAAGCAGTTTGATTTCATTTTGTAGAATTTTTTCGCTGTGGACTGCCCAATAAACTTCACCACTTACATTTCCTTTTCCATGTATCGCTTTTGAAATTTCTCCATTAAAAGATTCAAAAGCAAAACATGAATAAGCCCAGAGTGGTCCCCAGTTATCCACACAATCCACTATGTGACTAATGTTATGCACATTTAGGCCACACACAGCATCTCCATACAGGGTTGCCATGCATTTGTAAAACATTTCCAAAAGCATCCTTGCCCTAGCGAGATCATATGTTGTAATCTTCTCTTGAAGAAGCAAAAAAGTTCTTTCAACAAAACAAGCGAAAAGCTCCAAATACGTATCTGGCAAGTGTCCTTTTAAGCAGGGTAGCCCATAATAGATGAGAAAAGATCGAAACTCAGATGCTTTCCAGTGATTGAGATTGTTTTGAATTTTTCTTGGACTGCGATGGATCAGATAGGGAACTTTGATACTTTGTAAAATTTTATCTATGTCTTTGAGCTTGTGTCCAATGAAGTAAGGCTGCTGATAATTGGCTCCATCTATCCACATGCTTAAAAACTTTTTTGTTATTCCCAGAAGGAAGCCATGCATGTAGTCTATGGTACAATTTTCTTGAAATTCCATCCATGGAAGATGTGTGATGATGGACCTTCCATAAAATCCACAGGCAGCTTTTTTTGATTGTACGGCTTCATGAACATTTGCTTCAATTGATAATCTTGTCCGCAGTTGAGGTTTAGTCTCACGATATGGAAAGCTGCGGGTATGGCCCTTTCCACTTTTCACCACAACCCCTGGCTCTTCACAGTACAGGCAAGCACACAAGCCATTATGTTGCATCATGTTAAAAACACAAGCTCTTGCTTGAAGATCCATAGTCATGGCGTTTATTATAGCGTGAACTGTCTGTTGTCCAGATGGAGTTTCTACTTGCATTCCAGTGTTGTATAACATTCTCATTTCCTTGACAAATGGAAAAAAGAAAGTATTCATCAAAGGTTTGCCCTGTCCTTGCCAGAGTCCCTATAAAATCATGTTTTTCTTCAAAAACCTTGATTGTGGATTGAGTTCATTGATGACAAGGTACACTGGCCATAGAGAGACTTTTGATGATTTAACTAAGGAAACTCCATCGGTAAACATAGTCAATGTGACAGTCATGTCCTTACATTTTTTCTTAATTTCTTTGTACTTCTTGCCATCTGTAATGTCATGAATTTCCTCACTATCATTACATCTTTGAAATGAGGACAATACTTCATTAAAATTTTCTTCATTTTCAAGTATCTCTTTCAGTTGTAAGTGTAAATCCCCACTGACGAAGTAGTTTTTTCTTCTTCCTGTCGCATCAGCATCACTTGATCTTGATCCAGTGCAGGATGGTGTTTCACATTTTACTATACCTCTATCTTCAGGGTATAAAGCACCGCATACATCACAGTACTCATGATATGTGAAGTAGTTTCCACCAAATCCTATTTTCTCCTTGACTTTATTGACGCTGGTCTCACACAAATTTTTTTTCAGGGAGATGGACATTTATCAGCATAAGTAGCTGTTGAAATCCTGTGCGGGACAAATGGTTTTTTGTTGAATATGCACAAATAGAGAGGAGATGTTCTTTGTGCTGAATCTCAGTGAAAAATAGAGATTTACTGGGTGGCAAAACATACAAAGGGACACTTCCTCCTTCTTTCACCTCTTCTTCTGGAACTGCAGCAGCAGCATCCTGTTCTGGTTCTCCCTCAGAATCATCATCACCTGAGACAGAATCACTTTCTTCAGAATCAAGTTCCATATCTATTTCTTCACAATTTTCCATGAATCCTTCCATACAAACAATTTGTTCGATTTCTGCAGGAAAATATTGGTTTGCCGGTTGTGAATCATTGGCAGTTTCAAAATCTTGCACAAATGCTGCACCATCATTTTGATTACTGTTATCAATACCAACATCATTTGATGAAACGTCAAGAACACTGGGGTGATCATGTTCAGGATTCTCATAAGTTGATGTCTCTGCTTCTTCTCTGTAAGAAAATACACAAGAACCATGAGTGCAATTGAAAACTTATTCAATAAAGCCATTAAGTATGCAAATTATAATGTTTAATTTATTATACATATGATGCAAAACTAGGGACCTACATTCTAACAGGATAGCAACTCCTTCATCGCCATGTTTATTTACCCAAAACACCACGGACAACACTACAAGTTTTTTAACATAACTATGTTTATTCCTAATAAACAAGATGTTTTATGATAAATGTCAATTTAATCTTTTTATGTACTGGAATTGATTTTATAATAATAAATTTTAATGCATAATAATAACATAATTAAAATATAAAGAAAACGTACACTGAAATCAGCAATTTTTTGGAAATATGGCCGATCGGGCATGTGCTGATTTTGCATAAAACAAATTAAATTACTGTAGATCACTTAATTTTCGCGACACCTTATTTTCACAAGATAGTCATTAACTCTTTATTACAAAGACAAAATTTTCATGAATTGTGGTCATTGTTCTATTTAATCTTAAGCAATTCTACTATATGCGAGAATGAAATTTTCGGGTGCATACCGTCGCAGGTAATTAATTACATGAAAATAAATTTCTCGCAAATAAAAAGTGATTTACAGTACTACTAAGAAAAAGAGTATAATACGTGCTAACCAAATCTTGAATGATTTTTTAACAGAAAAAAGATTTGATCTCAAATATGCGATAGCTTTAGAGCTATAATTAAATTAAAGTTGACTCCCAAAATTTTGCGACTTTCAAGATATCATGAGGCTTGCCGTAGTTACCTCTTCTGTTAAAATACATAGGTCCCTGGCAAAGCTGAATCAATTTACGGCAATATTTGATTACTGAATAATTAAGCATATGTCATATTAATATAAATAACACACAAGAAATGCTAATTATACTTTATCATTTGTAGTGGCTGAATGTGCAACATAAATACTCAATTTTATGGAAAATCAATAATGGTATATTATCATCTGTCATACTTTAATTTTCTCCACTTTGAAGTTCTAGGCTGCAAATGCGTTTCAGCTTGCTCATGCAGTTTGTATCTTTTCACGGGATTCCCTGCAAAAGGAAATAAGATTTATTTAATGTATATTCGGAGGTTGACAAAACACAGATAAGTCACACAACACAGATGCACAGAAATAAGTTTACAGAACACAAAGAAATGATTGATGGAGTTTTTCGTGTAAATGCATTGTTTATTTCAAAAAAGTATATTGCAACATTAATTCTATTTATTTATTGTTATTTTTGAAGGACTAATAAAATTGCCCGCAGACTAGTAAAAGTAAAGAAGCACTAGTCCAGCCGGACCAAAGTGTATTTTCCCCATAATGTAAAGCAATTATGACGGGTTTAAGGTGCATTTTGAATTTCATATATGTAATTTCAAGTCTCATTTGAAATAAACTCTTTCATATATATTAAAATATTCATAGGTTCAATGAAATGGCAGTCCCAATTCGTACTGGCATACCTTTTACTGAATGGATGCATGAAAGATGAGTCCTCAAGGTCTGCTTCCTGCTTAGTTTCTTTTTACATGATTCGATTGGGCAAATCCAAAATCCTGATTGTAGGCAAGCCTCAATGTCAAACTCTTCAAGATTGGCCTTAAAGATATATAAATATAATTATATACAATGTTATCCTTGGGACTAAAACCATGATAACTTGAAAAGTTCTATGAAGACAAGGTGTCATCAGTTGTCGATAGTGTCCTGTGACGATAATTCCTTAGTTCCAGATTATTTTGAGAAATAAACATGTTTAAAACATAAAATGTCACATACATACCATTATGTAAACAAGTTTTTCATTGCAAGTCTTTATTTGAAGTAATCCAACGTCCTTTCAATTCTGTTCAAGCTTTTTGTAAACCAAACAACGCGGTGTTGAATTACAAATCTCAATGAGATAAATGCTTGAAAAGTACGCTGAAAGCATTCAATCTCTAAAACGTCCCGGTGATACAGATTTTCAAGACCTCGATTTCGATAACCAATCAACCGTATTGCGCGCATTTCTTGAAATCACGGAATCAGGTAAAGATCTAAAATATGTGGATTAAGGATTGTACATAATTTTGATAGTTCTTGGCGCCTAATAAGGAGATTAAATTTCCAGGGTCCATAAACGATTACATTTATTATATGACGGAGACTGGGAAACAACGATATTGTTTGAATATAAAAACGACAATACGAAGAATACAAACAGTGATTCTGAAGATTCCGGTGATGAAATTATTCAGAGTGATCTGACCTATAACAATGTTCTTGACATGCTCAGAAATATTAGTTTTACTGAAATTTGAATGTGCTAAATATTTTTATTTTTAATATTTTCAAGAATTTTATGCTTTGTTTATTGATTTTATTCTCGGGCAACATGTGTTTTGTTGGACCTGAGAACCAAACTGTTTGCCTGGGGCTGTTAAACTGCTAAAGGCAAACAGTTTGGTTTAAATGTCGCTAAAAGTGTTTTGATATCTTGTATTTTATTTACATGCATGTATCATGGTGGCTTCCATCAAGTAAATTTCATTGCACTGCAGTAAAACTCAGTCAATGCCATCTTGAATACCAATTAATGCAAATAAGTAGATTATTTATATTAAACCGTTTAAACCATGATGAAATTAAAAACTTTTTATATATATTCCAAACCATTTCTGCCCAGAATTTTTACACTAGCTGTCACAAAAATTTTTCACTTCGATGTTTTATTTCTGATCGATTGGTATGCACCTTAATATCCTCAACTGTTGTCTTCAGTTTCATTTTCTGAATATCGTAATCATTACAGTAATGAATGACTAAAAGATAAAATGAATCTGTTTGATAAAACCAATAAAAATTTAGATCCACCAATTTGCTACAGTTTTTCAAAACGTATTTTGAAATTTTTATTATCACGATTATAATAGGATATCTTAATCGTTTTTGTAAAAAAGTCAAATGGTTGAAACATTACTTTTATACTTTACAATTCCAAGTATTCCTTGATCCACTGTTTTAGATTTTAGGGCACTAACTGGTTGTAATGTAATACATTAGGACTGAAACGGTTTATTGCAGTATGGATTCACATGGTATCCATATGGTATATTTTCTTGGTTTGTTACATGGTACAAAATATATCCTTTTTTTTCGGTTGGGATCGTCATTCTGTTTGGTTTGGTGTAAACGTGTCCTTAAGTAAAAGTACATAAAAAATAATTTGTTGTGATCAATCAATAGTTTGTATAACAGTAAAATCAATTTTAATTTATTTCATTCAGTCATTTTTCACATAAATTGTGTCTTAATGTGACTAGATTAAGTCAAAGAAAGCATAAAACAGAGGTTTCATTGTATTATTTCTTTCAAAATGTATCTTGTTGAAAATAACTGTTCTGAGACAAAATTAAACGATACATATCAAACCGTGAACATGGTGAAGGAGGTGTATCGTTTCACTCCTGTCATATATATATAGTTGGAAACATTTGCCTTAGTAGATTTTGAATGATAAATTATTAAACTTTGAGCTTGATGTTTGGTCAATAGGGCTGTCACGGGTACCCGAAATGACCCGGAACTGCGGAACAATTCATTCGGTTCGGTTACGGTTCTGTTTTTCCAGAATTCGGTTCGGTTCCGATTTGTATAGTAGTGTAGGTTTTACTATGAAAATGGCTTCAAAAACGAGATATTTCTTAATACTTTGCAATTATAAGGTGATTTAAATAATATGGTACAATTGTTGTTTAGTCAGGAAGCTACTTTAAATTAGTTAGAATGTTGCTATTTCGAAGATTAAATGAAAATATTCATTTTGTTGATAAAAATAATACAAATCAATAGCTTTTATTCCATTAATTACCGGAATCAAAATACCTGAAACCGAACCTAAAAAAAATCAGAACCGACCCAACCCGAAAAATTTTGGAACCGTGACAGCCCTATGACCTATAAAAATTTATGTAATACTGCTGTAAACTTTTAGTCATGAAAAATCAATTTTTGGCATTGTCAACATTTTTAAAAAGGCATTTTCTGAAATTTACAAATTAGGAGCTTTATGGAATAATCTTGAGAATAACATTAATGCAGTCAAAGACAAATTTACAGTATGTTTTAACTGAATTTTATCACTAAATGTTTCAGGTCTACTAATTAATTGTATAAGTTTGTTTAATTATAATATTCAGGCTTGTAGGAAGTAATTCCAGTTTGAGGGTAGGGGACACGGCTTTCAAGCAAAAAATAAATGTCGTCAGATATTTTGATTGAAGGGGCACAAGCACATATTATTATCATCAGATTATTAATAGCTATCGGTATGTTTTTGTAAGTATTCTATATATCAAGGGGGGGGGGGGGGGCAAGGGGATGCCCCTGACTGCTCATGATATTAAATTCAAATTCTTCATTATATATATATATATATATATATATATATATATATATATATATATATATATATATATATATATATATATATATATATATATATATATATATTTTCAAGGCAATATTTTATATAATTTGATAAAATTTACATGAATTGTTTTTCTTATTTATTTAGTATTGCAGCAGATATTTGTCAGTTTTACTGCATGAGAGTTCACACATATTTATCTTAGACTGGCATCATGCTGTTTAATCTGCATGGCAATTTGCAACAGGATTATCAGAATAAACTCTACTGAATCTCCTCTTAGGTAAGTCCTTCTTGTTTTTGTATTACATTTGCAGCTATTGAATAAAATTAAGTACAACCTACAACATGTAGAAGTCAATATGTTTTTTTTTCTGCAACATTAATTTCCATACCAAGAACAATGAAAGGATTTATTGTTTAAATGACAATGTTATAACAAGGTGAAGCATGTTTTCTTTTATCAAAAGCTATTTCCGTACACAATAAATATGTCTAAGAGATTTAAATTTCCCAATCACTTATCTTTTAATTAAGTATTTTACTCTTATCTTAGACACACTGATGTCTCAAACCTTTTCACCATTGCCATGGAGTTCAAGATAACAAAAATTAACTGTAGGTTTTGAATAAAATAACATTTTGCTGAAATAAAAAAGTTTATTTGGATTTCTTTCAGATAGCAAAGCTTCTGCAAAGCAAGAATTAGCAGAAAGAACTGAAGCACCCCGTGATGTGTCTTCAGTGGTTGAGGATTCAGGAAAGAGGGAAAGAAAACTTACATCAAAAATGGAAGCAACCTTGCAGATCTCACTCTCAAAGGTAATGGGCAAAAAACTTGATCAAATAAAAAGAAATCTTCATTCTTTTGGTCAATAATCTTTTTTTAGAAGGGTGCATTTCATTGAGGCAGGAGACAAATCCAATCAACCTATAATTTATTTTGGTCTGATACAAATTTTCATGTTCTTATATTAATATACACTCAGTGAGACATTCATGTCCTATGGACATGAAACATTTCTAGTTTTGTAAATAATGGGATGTAATGCCCAAGTCAAGCCCCACATTTTTTTTAAATAGCTAATTAATTCAACATGTATAATTTGGTTGTTTTACTTATGGGGTAGGACGATGACCCTGAAAAACAAGTAGCAAAAAAGGGAAAAGGTCCCATCAAAGCTAAGGACACTGAAAAGGTAAGAACTGGAAAGAATTTTGACTCATGATGACTGTTGTAAAGTATATTGAATTGTATTTTCCATGAAAAGTTCGTAAATGGAAAAGCTGTTTTTATTTTAATAGTATCTTTTTTTTCAGAAGAATCGGTCAAAGAAGAAAGAAAAGCTATCTGAAAATTCAGATGTTACCCCAGTAAGTGAATTAATGATTTAAGAATCGAGATAAGGCCATAATAAAAATATTCCTAGATTCTCATCCCAGCCTGCCCCGATTTTATAACTCCCTCTCGATTTTTTAAATTTCTGTTTTTCTTCGTCTTAATTCTGATTGGGATCAGTATTCATCTATCATTCCACTTTCGTTTTAAATCTAGCAATAGTCGACGTGATTTTGACAGCTGAAAAGATTGTACCGGTAATTGCTGTAATACATGCATATATTTTAAACAAGGGTCATTGGTTGAAAAAAATTGGTGATGATGTAATTAAGTAAGAAATAATTGAACCTTTACTATGACTTTTATTTGGGTATTGTAGATAAAATTACACTGATTGACTAGGTCAATAAAAAATCTGCAAAATTGAAAAAAAAATTAGAATTAAAAAATAAAAGTCAGGGGCTGACAAATAGATTTTTATACCCCCCGCAAACGAAGTTTGGGGGGTATATAGGAATCACCTTGTCCGTCTGTCTGTCTGTCCGTCTGTCTGTGCAATCGTGTCCGGTCCATATCTTTCTTACAGAGGGACATTAGAATCTACTACTCCACATTAATTTTAAATAAATTTAATAATTTGTGTCCGGTCCATATCTTTCTTAAGGATAAACTTGGTAGGTTATCATTTCATACAAAGATTGCCCATGACCCAAGGGTGTGTCATGACCTTGACCCAAGGTCATGTGGGGAAATTCAAGGTTACTGGAAGAAAAATTTAATAATTCGTGTCCGGTCCATATCTTTCTTATTGATAAATTTGGTAGGTTCTTATTTCAGTCAAAGATTGCCTATGACCCAAGGGTGTGTCATGACCTTGACCCAAGGTCATTGGGGAAGTTCAAGGTCACTGGAAGAAAAATTTTATAATTCGTGTTTGATACATACCTTTATTATGCAAAAACTTACTTCTGAAAAACCCAGCGTGGGGTATTTTGTCCCGATTGGACAGTTCTAGTTAAGCCACGTGTCCAAGGGCAAGTAGATCGTCAAAATTGACTTGCCCTACCTGAATGTTTGCTTGTCCTACCATAAACTAATTCTGTATTTATAGATATTTTTTTTCAAAAAAAAAAAGAGAAAGACAAAAACAAGCCCTTATGCCGAGCTTTACATTTATGGCCTACAAATAAATTCTACTTTTGATAAGTCACTTGCCCACAGGCAAGTAGTTGATAAAATTTCACTTGCCCACCCCTAAAATTCACTAGCCCCGGGCGTCGGGCAATGGGATTTGTCATCCCCTGTTAAAAGCCACCTGCAAGCCTCGATTTTCAAAAAAATTTGGATGAGAATCTAGCAATTTATTTATTATGACCTAATCAGACTTATTTTTTATGAATCATTTATTATATCAAATATTATATTATGAAGGATGTTAATTTTGGAAATATTCAGGGACATCACATGATATTTGTCCTGCACTTATTTTATTTTTAATGCATACTGTAATTTGGCTTTAAATTGTTTTGGTTTAGTTTGTGTAGTAAATTCCATTTTCATTCTGAATTAAATTACAGGGCAATGCAAAGAAAAAGAAGAAGAATGAGAAAGAAAAGGAGATTGTACATGTAAGTAACTTATTTCTTCAAATTTAGAACCTAAAATAATACTGTTTTGCTTTAGTATTTGGTACAGTGGTGTCATTTTCCTTTGAAATATCTTTAACAATGGACCCTCTGACTGGTAGCTTTCTAGGAAAATAATTTGTGAATAAAAACAGTTGTAATATGTGTAAAATTTTTCAGAACAAAGAACTTGCACATGTTGCAGACATGCTAATGGCATCGAGAATGGAGCTGCCTGATCAGCCAGGGCCAAGTGTTCAAAAGACTATCATGTCAGTGTCCACTCCCTTTACACCATCAACTTTTCCTGGATCATCGTCATCACAATGTCCAACAGAAAAGAATTCCACTCCTTTAACACCATCAACTTTTCCTCGATCATCATCATCACAAAGTCCAACAGAAAAGAATTCCACTCCTTTAAAATCATCAACTTTTCCTCGATCATCATCATCACAAAGTCCAACAGAAAAGAATTCCACTCCCTTAACACCATCAACATCTACTGGATCATCATCAGGCACTTCACTCCCAACTCCACAGGCCCCATCCGAAAAAATTACATCCACACAGACTTCATCCATTTCGCAATATGAGACATCTACATCACCTGCATCCTCAATTCATACGACATTTTCACAACCTTATACACCCTCATACTCAGACATATCAGCACCATCACCAGCCAGTACAACAACTCTGCTCGGAGAAGCTGTGTCTATGGCTGTAGACATGGATGGGCCTCCATATTTCGCCAGACCAACCCCATATTATCCAACTCCATGTCAAAATTGTGAACAGTTACGTCTGGCAAATGAAAATCTACAACGTCAGATGTATGAAGTGCAGCAAAACTGTTACTCATTAAACACAAGACTATATCAGGTATGTAAATATTTTAATTTTCAAATATTTTTTTTTTATTTCTAGGCAAGGATTATATGATAAATCTGAATTTGAATTGTTTTATTTGCACATTTAATTTTGCAGGTAGAACAATTTGTGTTCCAACAGCAGCAGCAACATAATGTCAGTGGGCCACTTCTGGTATGTACAAGCCTTTAGGTGTATTATGTCTTAGTAATTTGGTTTATTATTTCAGATACACTTTAAACAAGTTTATTTTACAAGAAGTGTTCAAGAACTTGCAATGTTTATTTCATTCAAAAGATGTGCATGTTATGAATTTTTGGTCTAATGATATTGTTTCTAAAAAAGAAAATATTAAGATTTTTATTGTTACACAGAGCGGGAGACCTCCTATATCACATGACGCAGCACAAGAGGATCAGCATCAAGTGGAGTCCTTAAACAATGGATTTACGAAGGTAAGTAACAGGTGTCAAGATTTTCAGTTAATCCAGTATTTCTCTATTTCAAGTATAGTGCAATAATTTAATACACTTTTAGCACATCTCATCAAAGTTGAGGGGTAATTGGATTAAATTTATCCTCAGCATTTGGTATCCCAAGTTTAAAGCTTTTGGAGCAGATCTCATTTCAAGGTCACATAAGCTCTATATTTACCAAACTTTCTTGGATGACATGTCAAAGGATGCACATTACTGAACTTGCTTACAGAACTTCAAGATAAAAATCAAGTAAGGTGAACTCTGTGATCTCTGATTACCATGTTTTATCTGACAGGCTCAACTGGTTCATGACCTTCCAGGTAAGGGCTGGAAAGGGGACGCAAAATGGCTCCTCAGAAGAATGTTCTCGTTTGAAGAATTAAAAGGACATTCCATAACGGGCCATCATGGAGCCAGCAAGAAAAATGGGAAGGTGCGTCCCCCTCTGGACGACCAAGATAAGCTCAAGGTCCTTTATGGTAAGTAAGTGTTAAGATTTAAGAATTTAAAAAGTAAAGCTTTGTTAAAACATTTATCTTACTTTCAAACATGAATGAAAATAGTTTGTTAACCCAAGTTTAATGACCTTGCCTTCTAAATTAAAATCAATAATTTACAATTATCATGATTTTGTAGCTGAATTTAAAACTCATGACAACTTGACAACTTAACATCTCTAATTAGTTGGTACAATTGATCCTTTTTTTATGTGCCCGAATTTTTCTGGGCGCATATTGTTTTTGTCCTGTTTGTTTGTCTGTCTGTCTGTTGTCAACTTAAACCTTCGCCAAAACTTGAACTGTAAGAGATGGAGACTTCATATTTGGTGTGCATTCTCCTCTAATAAAGGTCTTTCAAATGCCATAATGGTCAATGACCTTTTAACCTTGACTGTAACCAATACGCTAAAAATAGCTTTTTCAACTGTTTGTCAAAACTTTTAAACTATAAGAGATAGAAGCTTCATATTTAGTATGCATACTCCACTAATAAAGTTCCTTCAAATGACATCAAGGTCAATGACCTTGTGACCTTGACCGTGACCTACGGTATATGCTAAAAATAGCTTTTTTCCACTTTTTGACATAACTTTTCAACCATAGGAGATGGGGACCTTATATTTGGTATACATACTTCTCTAATAAAGGTCTTTCAATTGCCATGAAGGTCAATGACCTTGTGACCTTGACTGTGACCTATATGCTAAAAATAGCTTTTTCAACTGTTTTTCATAATTTTTGAACCATAAAAGACAGAAACTTAATATTTAGTATGCATACTCCACTAATAAAGTCCTTTCAAATAACATCAAGGTCAATGACCTTGTGACCTTGACTGTGACCTATGATATATGGTAAAAATAGCCTTTTCCACTTTTTGCCATAACTTTTGAATCATAAGAGATATGGACTTCATATCACCAAATATATGATATTAGTTCTTACAAACAACTCCAATGTCAATGACCTTGTGACCTTGACTGTGACTTACATAGAAAAAATAGCTTTTTCGAACTTTGTTGACGCCGGGCGCATAGTGTTTCACAAACACATCTTGTTTTGACTAATGGATCAGTAATAATTTTAAAATGACTTTTTTTTTCTTTATTTTTATCAAGTTTAAAAAGGGAAAAAAAAGAAAAGCAAAAATTTACTACTTCTTATATTATTTTTCAGATATCATAATGGAGAAATACTCAGGGAGACTGATAACAGATATAAATATAGTTTTGGCTGACATCGTCAAACCTTCAGCCCCTGGGATGTCCGATTAGAGCTGGGTTATTGGCCATTACTGAGGCATACAGCAATGGGATGATAATTGGATGTCAAATGTTCACATTTATGACTTATTTTTAAATCAAAAGAGTTTTTTTGTTTACTCAGTTTAATACGTAGGTCGTGTTTCAGTTTGCACTGTCTGATACAATTTTTGTTAAAAAAAGCCTTATTAAATTATTTTAAAATTTATTCGGAAAGCATTCGGAAGTAATTCTTGCTTACAAAAACACCACTATTTCTATCTAGAATAAAAATGTGATGTATGGTTAATTCTTTAGTTAGAAAAAGTTATGCTTACTGAAAATTTAAAATTCAACTTTGTGTTTAATTATGAATTTTTTTCTTTATAAGTTTATATGCTTCTCTGGTGACCCCCAGTGTGCCCACTCTTTTTCGAAAACCAGAGAAATTAATGGTTGAAACACTTCTCCAATCTTAATAAGTTCATGAGAAGTTTACTCGTTTTTTATGAGTTTTTTGTTCGATGTTTTTTATTTGAGTTATCTGGTCTGTTGCATTTTCTTCTTCCTGTTAAGGTATATTTGTGTTTTTTTTTTTATTTTTTATTTTGCAATTCTGTAAGATTAATGGTTTAAAATCAACATCTAAGTAAGAAATTTTAATTAGTACTCTTTGTTTAATCATCACATTTTTTATTTCTTTTGTTCAGTAGCTGTCCAATGTTAAAGGTAATCAGTACTGACACAGTCTGATATTACGATTAACATCAGACTGCTCACTAATATCGGACTGCCATAGGTAAATTTTAAGACTGCGAGAACAAAGCCTTAAGGAATGCCTTCACAGCAATGTTTTAAAAACAGGTAACCCGGATATTTAAATCGGGTTAGATGTACTCAAACCGCAAGGGGTTCACTCATTATTTTGTATTGATTATGAAAAATTATACCGAAGCGATGGATCAAGGATAATTTTTAAAGGTAAAAATTACATTATTGATATTGGCATAATAAATGATGGTATTTTTGGGTAGACTTTGATAAATGAAGTCCTTATACCATTAGACATGATCAACTTTCGTTTTATGAATAGTGCTTTAGGCGTCTTTGATCCAGTAAACAGAAATATATATTTTTTTGTTTGAATACAACTATTTTGGAAGAACTATGCAAAAGTAACATTGTCAATGTGAAATATTAAGAGAAGATATTGTCAAACAGGATAACGTAAAAAGACAGTAGTTGCAATTTCCGATTGACTGGACATTTACAAAATACCGACTAACAACTAAATGATAACAAACCTGTAAACTAGGGCTGTATCTCGAAATACTTCTGCTAGTTACGAATCTATTGAAATAACGACATAGGGATTGTTATATATGTTTATGTAACTATAGCTCAACCTTCTTTTCCTTTTTGTTTTCTTTCGTGTTTTTTTTTTTCATTTGTGAAGATATATCCGTCAGAAAACACATTGAATTAATTCAAAAATAAATTATTGTTCTTTTTACCAAATTTGTAAAACAGATTTTTTTAAACTTCCCTTCTTTGCTAGCCCATGCCACGAATTATAGTTATTAATGGTTAAATAACATTGATTCAGGTGATTTGTGGAAGACAGGTTTTTTTCCCAGAAATATCAGTCACAGTTGGTATGCTCTAGCATTTAAATTGATATTTCTCTAACGTTCGATCCCCGATAATCTTTGATAAAATTCTACCAACAAAACTTGTAAAAACACAGGGCCCACGTTCTTAGACAGATTTGAAGCGTTATTCTAGCACTTTTAACGAAAATCATACAATGACGCTAGCTAGGTCAAGGAGAGTCCGATTTCAGACCTATTCTGTTCGGACCTTGTTAATATAATTTATCTGTCCTAGATTTATGCTTATTTACAAGAATTCCTTTCATTTTGAGGCAAAATAGGGTCGATAAGCAAAGACGCTGTTGATATCATGCAGAAAATGTATTCAGTACCCTTCTTGGACATACAATTTTCTTAATATATTGACTTTTACTTCTAAGGAATACTTTTTGTTTTAAAGCATGCAGTAAAAACACTAACGTAGTATCTATATAGTTTAAATTGGTTATATCAACTTTAAAAAAAACATGTAGTAATAGCTTGTTTTTCATTAATATTGTTATTGTAAATATGAAAATGGAAAAGGTAGAAGTCAAGGACAAATATCGATCATTTAAGGGACTCCGATCCTCAGCAAGGAAGGACCACTTTTTAATTTATAATCTTATTCAAAAAATCTCAAAATGAAGCTTAAAAATTAAATCTTTTCATACAACAATTTTTATTATATACCTCTCAATGTATTTGAAGGTTCTTTGAAGTTCTCAAAAAGGTCAATTTAAAAGTCGAAATTTTTACCCCGTGAAAGCATTTTAAAATTACATATATCAAGAAATTGATGTTTATTTTAATTTATTAAACCTCTACTGATTTTTCACTATATAAAAGTAAATCGATATATTTTGCTGATTTCTTGAAAATCACCGTGAATAAACCGATTCCCCGCAAAACAGACTGATTCCCTGCAAAAAAGTACGTTTCTTTGATGAACTGATACACACATATTCGAAACACCTCGCATTTTCTTTCAACTTACGACAAACTTAGAACTGTTCCGAATAAACTCATGAATATTCATTAATGAATCGAAATGCACTGCGAGTCAACTGGTCCCAAATCAATCAAAAAGAACCAGTTAACTGTTAATAAATGACAACAGAAATGACGAGCTCAAGATTTACATAATGTTACTTTCGATTTTACTAAGTAAAAACTCGGACAATGAACTGATTTATTGATAAAATGGAATTCTATTCATGTCTGTATTCTGTTTTGTTGTTCTTTTTTATTTATTCGTGTTGGAATTAAACATTGTTATAGAATACAGTATTGAGTATAACTTTTTTCAAATGTTTTGTTTGTATCAGTATAATAAAACAATTAAAGTATATCATTGAGGGAGTCAAGCAAGCGCCTCTAGAAATAGACTTGCTCTTGGGGAACTGAAATCTTGCTGACTCCCTCAATGATATACTTTAACTGTATACTAACTGTAGATACCAATGTTTATTCACCTGAAATGAAATTAAAAGTGATTTATATAGCTTTGCAATGACAGGAGAATATTTATCCACTTTGAATTAAAAAAAGAGAGAAGTAAATAAAAGAAATTGAATTTCTTCAAAAGCCTGGATACCTATGATTTTAATTTTGAAATGTGTTAATTGCTCAAATTTGCAGTGGAAAAAGCAAAGCCGGTGTTTTTATTCGCAATTCCTGAAAATATACTTAGTATTTGAGATTTACCAATTTTCTTTATATAATATGAACTTGAGTGATGAAGTTTGAAGAATTATTATTGGTAAAAACACATTACTTTGAAAATTCAGAGACATCTTTGTGAGCATTTTCAATTATTCAATGCTTGATATTCAGAATCTGAGGATCGAAGTACCTCAAACATAATCCTTATTGTTGTAAAAGTTATGAACATATATCTATCGTTTAAACATCATCCCCATTGTTCAGGTGATGAGAGTAGTACATGGTTAACAGAACGATGATGTATTTCTTTTAAAATTGGGATGAAATATGACACCAAAAGTACGACTTAAAGATGCATGTAGGTTGCATTAAAAGATGGCATTAATAGGTTGATAATATTTAAAAAAATGTTGAATTTTTTTTGTCTTGGCATATTGCAGTGTTTCAAACAGATAAAAACAACATAATCATTATATAATAACTGTAACAGTTACTGTGATATGATATTGATCACTCTTCAGCTAAATAATAACAATGTGCAAATTGTTCATATCTTGCTATTATCTATTTGCTAGTTATTTCAAATAATATTTTTTTCCGTAGAAATGGAAACTTTTGTGGAATCATGTCCTCGGAATATTACAGAGGTCTTAGAATCCTCCACCAGGTTGGGTTGTGGTCAGGACATATATGGAAACAATCAGTACATCTGTGTCCCACATACAAACAAAACAGGACTTGTACAGCTGTGTTTCAGGGGAGTCATGAAATTAATAGAAAGGGGTGAGTAGTCTGGTGTTATTAGTTTTAAAAGGAGTGTGGCACAATTTTGAAGTTAATATATACTTAATATCCTGGAATATTAACACGACTTTTTTTTCTTAAGCATTTCAGACCAATGTGTTAAAAACATAGTTTTAAACTTTTTTCATCTAAAATATTACCCGAAAAATAAGACTTTCGGGAAAAAATTATTTTTAAGATTCCCTTAAACTTTTACGAAGATTTTTTGCATATATCAAAGAAAAACAATTCTCGTGTATCATATAGATGTAGTATTTTAGATATAATCCATAAAAATCGGAGTAAAAATGCGAGATAGTAAATTCAACACATCTGCATTGCCAATTCTCGTTCATTGAATAGGAAATTAAAGAAAAAGAACAACTCCGGGAAATTGACGAAAAATAAAAAAAACACCTTTTTGTATTAAATGTGTTAGAATCTATTTGAAAACTATCAAATAAGTATTTGAATTACAAAACATAGATTAATGCAATCTGACAAAATTTTAATTACGCAATACGTTATATATTTCCATTAGTGAACTCTTCAGAATTATGGGCACGTTTGGTCGTCTGACTGGGACAGCATGACATTGTGGATAATACAAAACATGCCAGTAACAACCCAATATTAGATGTTATGCGCATTTGTCACACTTACTAAAAAATAGAAGAACTAAAAGACATATGTAAAAGGGCGAAAACCCTAACTTTATCATCCATTAATAAAAATACGATATTTCTAAGGTATGTGTATTGACTTTAAATGCCTTGCCATCTTTACTCTTGATTTAAATAAATTCCAAGACAATAAAAACTTTCTTATGCATTTTCTTAGGTTTTGTTAATCGTCATTCAACGTGTTGCTGACATGTTTATGTTACGCTTGTCCAAGAAATCCCGCGAGATTAGTACATTCTCCGACTTTTCTACAAAAGAAGCGCACTAAGAGCTATAACTCTTCAATAGTGGAAATTGAAGGCATTTCATTTAAGGTTTCGTTTTGTTTGAACATTTAGAACGAGCACAATTTAATAATTCAAAAATGTAGTTTAAAGAATCTGATAATGTAACATATTTTAATTATTTTTGTTGCCTTAATTATTCATTATTTAAGTTGTTAAAGATCATAGTATAATTTCAATGCGAATATAGCCCTTTATTATATACCTAATATGTTTCACCCAATTTTACTGTTGAATTTACGCTATCACGTGACGTCGTGATCCGATTTTCCGGATCACCAGCATGTTGTTTTCTGAATCCATATCACCACTCTCTGAAACTGATGACGTAGTACGCAGAAATATGACGTTATTTTTCTTGCACGTTAAAAAGTCCCTTGTTATTATGCTTTGTTTTATGGATAAATGTTATGCAATTGATCTCTAAAGTTTTCTTTTGCTATATTTTGCTAGTTATGAGGGGGTATATAATGAATTTATCATTATAACAGTAACTTGATCCGAAGAGCCGTATCTCGTCTTTTTGACTTTTCGCGGATCATACAGATCAAACTCGACGCTTCGCGTCTCGTTAGATCTGATGATCCGCGCCTGTTAAAGCGAATTCATACGACTTTTCGGATCAATATAGTTACTAATATAATAATATATATGTATTTTTCATCACTATAAAAGTGATAAAAGCAATTCAAATTCAAATTCTCTCTGAATCATGGATATCCAATGCAATAAGAATACATACATGTGTAACTGGTTTTTCCTTAATGACCTCCCAAATGCTAAATTTGACGTCATAAATTTGTACATTTAGCTGTATTATCTTTAGAAAAATGGCAAAAAGCATCAAAATTTCAATTGGTATTTTCTTTCAGAAAAACAGTCTGCATGCATCGTCCTCAAAAATTTTCAAATGTGTGTTTTTTTAAAGCAGTTTACATAATATATCCTTCAGTAAGCCACGGCAGCAGACATTATTTTCCAAAGGAAATAAGCACAGACATGAGTCATTTTGAGACTTTCTGAATAAAACTTGGAAATATACCAAATAAACGACTTCAAATTTCCAGAATGGTCCTCTTTAATGACATTTTCTTCAATATTCAAATACTCAACTATTGTTAAAGCAACTTCATAACTTTTAAGGAACAATATATTCCTAGAGTAAATAAAACCAAAACCGTATCTTCTTCTTTCATTTTATTTTATTCATTTATTTACTTATTTATTCATTGAATTTCATTTTGCATAAAGGAGAAATAAAATGCGCATTAAATAAGAAAACAGAGGTACATGGTCTCATTGCTCACCTGTGACTGTGGCCAGTAAAAAAAACGCAAATATTATTCAGTATTGAAAAGTTGTCCCGAACGGGTCTGAAATGGGAGGAGGTGGTATGGTAGGCATGAACAAACTTGAGTTCAAATAAACCAAGTATACTTGGTATTTTTTGACTAACTGGGACTCTCCCCTTTTATGTCTGTACTTTCATCGTTGTCAAACCCTTCCCCTGGGTCATGATAGGAACAATTTGAATCTACAATTCCTAGCTTTAGGAATGCTTCGAAATAAATAAAAAAAAACATCAATGGCTTTACTGTTCTTCAGAAGACGATTTTTATATGAGTTCTCCCATGAGTTCCTCTGTAGAACTTTGTTCATTGCGATCAAACCCTTCCCACGGGGCCATCATTTGTATAAAATCAAATCAACACCACCTAAAAATTTGTCAATATAAATACATGTATAACCAATCTTGGCTTTTGTTTTCCTGGATATAAGGTTTTTAAAGTTTTTAACTGTATGCTTCTATTTCAAACTTTGACCATCCATTGATGCCCCATCTTACCCCTGGAGTAACGTTTAAACAGACTTAATTAACCTTATGGTATTTCAATATAAAAGACCAATCATAGCATTGGCATTAAATCTCAGAAAAAAATGTTCTAATTTGATATGCAAAAGCTTTTTAGTTCATTGTCGTTCCGTACGCTTCACTCCCCAGTTTGATTAAACTTGCAATTTTTAGAAACCTTTCGCTGCAGTTTCAAATTTCTTGAGAATCTTTAACGATGCAACAAAAAATTGAAACATTTGCGTGAAATTCACTATTAAATGTTGTATACAATTCCAATATAGTCTGTTTCCTGTTTTGTTTTGTTTTGTTTTTTTTTTACCCGTTTCTTTTTCACTCATTTTTAAGGCAACTGTTTGGAAACCGACGGAGAAAACCTTTATCGCGTCGATTGTCTTGGATTTTCATCAGGTTGTCCTGACGAAGACTATCAAAGCAATACAATATATCAGTGTAAGATCATTTGTTTTTAAAATGTTTTTTCATTAAGATATATTACTTAAAATAGAATCAAAACAACATTTCAATTTGTAAAATTGATCCATTGATATATTTATTCAAATATTAATTATTATTATTATTATTATTTTGTATTTAGATCCTGCTTGTCAAAGCATCAACACTGAAAAACAATGTTTTCTTGCTGAATCCTCATGCCTTTATATGTGAGTATCTTATTAAACACCCCCCCCCCCCTCCAATAAAAATTACGAAATGTATGAAATTTATTTTTGATGTTCTTACTTCCATATAAAAAATAACCATATTTATCTAGAAACTATTAGAAGTGTATGAATAACACCTTATATATTTCATTATTTTGCATTGATGCACTTTGTACATAGAATCTTAATTGGTTACTTCATTTATAAAAAAAAACATTTAATAATAAATTATGCTATTTTGAAATGATGTTCTTAGTCTTTATAAATATAATATTCAATAAATCAAAAAAAATTACATGTGATATCTTAAGTAATTCATATTTGTCAGTAACTAAGTGGATGTAACTGTATGAAAAATACTTATTTACTAACTGAAAATTCTTAGATATATTTTCCGTAACTAGAACATGTAGAATATATTGTGTATTTAAAGCTGCAAACACAATCAGACAAGACCATGGTTTAACCAGGCCCTGTTTACTTGATCTGAGCATACGTTTTAACGCAGTGTTGACTCAGGCACGTCACAGTACCCTGGACTGCCGTCACAATTGAATACAATAACGTCACAATCAAAATGACGTTTATTTGATAAATCTCTTTACGTCTATATGGGGGATTTTAAATATCTGCAAACGATTTTTTGAAACGACTTGATTGCCAAGGTGTCTAACAAGTGGGTGATGTTACCTTGTATTCTTTTTATAACAGCTCATGGAGCACTGTTACCAGCAACACTTCATTTGATATCCAAATAACAACACCCGCTCCTCAATACGACCCATCTTATGCAGCAGAGATTGCAGGCGGTCTGACTGCTGGTCTGTTTATACTTGCGGTTATTCTGATATTTGCTGTGGTCCTTTGGAGGAAAAGGCAGAATCAGAATATTGAGGAACAAGAAGACACACCATGCATTCTCTTCAAACGGAAAAGTATTAAATGTGATGAAGAAATTCGGCAAGGTTTACATTTCTAATATCAGATATATTTTGGATTTTTAGCGTATTTTCTGATCTTTTTCTATATCTCTTCTTTTCTTTTTCTTTTTTTTTAAGTTGAAAATGAGAAGTTATTGCCAGAAGGGAAGATAAAACCTCAAGGTAATTATATTGTGAAAATATTGCTGAGATTATCTTTTTTAATTCAAATTGATTTACATTGAATTCTACATTTCATGTAATGTTGAATTTCTCTTCATTTCAAAGACATAGTCAGTACAACTGAGCAGATTGATCACAATTCTCAAGAACAGACCACAAACAAGACAGTTGAGCAAAGTGACAAAAATGCACAAGATCAATTTGACAACAGAACTCAAAAGCAAATAAACAATAGTTCGCAGGAGAAATTTGACATCAATACGCAAGATCAAGGAGGGAAAGACAGGAAAATGGACTCTATTTCCAACACTATACAGCAGCTGCCAGTTACTTATCCTGAGGATGAAGGAACCACAGAAACTGCTTTTGCAAAACTCATAAAATTACATGTTTTTGCAGGTATATCTTTAAAAAATATGTCAAATTGGAATTCAACTACTAGACAACTTCTTTTATACAATACCGACCAGACCCAACCTGAAACAAAGCAGTCCCGGGGACTACTTTCTGAGACTGCTTAAGCAGTCCCACAGCAGTCCCAGAGCAGTCCCACAGCGGTCCCAGAGCAGTCCCACAGCGGTCCCACAGCAGTCCCAGAGCGGTCCCAGCAGTCCCAGCGGTCCCAGAGAGCAGTCCCAGCAGTTCCAGAAAGCAGTCCCAGCAGTCCCAGTGGGCGGGGTTTATTAGTTTAATAGGCGGAGCTAACTCAGAAATGAGATTTGCAATAAACAATGGAACTATAAAAGGCAGTAGAAATTGATTCTGGGTAGTATGCCAGGACTCCTTACATGTATGCGAAGGTCATTTATTAACAGGACGCGCATAGAAACAAATTGAATGATTATTTATTGAAGGAAGAAAGGTTTCACACGTACATGTATGAATTAAACTGAACATGAACATTTAATCACAATTATGAAATTATGAATGAAATTAATAATTCAATTTCTTTATTTTCTGTGATTTATACTGTGTCCCATTTATTTTTAATACAGGAAATTAAATGTGAATTAATTATTTTCCACCAGTAAGAATTAGATTTAAATAGATCTCATCATTATATGGCCAATTTCCATACTAGCGGGATTTTAGAAAATTCTTTTACTGACTTGTCAATTTAATTATTGTTAATATCTCTATCTCTTTAATACTCAGTTTTAAGCGTATAATTTGTAAATGTTAGAATGAACATATCTAATTCACCAGAATGGAACCATCAGATTATGTTCAAAATTAATTAATCCTGAAAGAAATTCAAACACATTTTAGTAATCAATTTTATTTTTGCATTATATACCGGTAGATAGAAATTAGGGTCATTGTTGACCAGCATGTTCAATGATGTGAAACGCTGATACGTATACCAAAATAGCATGCACTGATTTTCTGCCCTAAGGCGATTTAAACCGCGGGTGTTGATACCATGTAATAAACATTAATCGGCCAGGTACATGTAAACACAAGCAAAAGAAAAAAAGAAATAAATCACAATTCCCGGTATTTTCAACTCTATATTTATAAAATAAATGTTCTCTTTTGGTAACTTGTTTATAAATTAAAAACCTAACGGTAATTCATTAATAAATTCCCTGATGATTATTCAAATTGTTTGAGTTATAGAAGATTGGTAGCATAATTTTATTTCATGGTCATTTAATAAACTGTTAGGCTTTATTTAGGGTTGCATGGGATACCTTTCTCGACTGGTGCTCGTAAAACATGGAGCTTTTCAATTAAAAATATTATATCTTACTGTATAAGGATTATTTTTAAATAGTGTCAATGCAAATTTTGAGTGCACATAATTTTCCAATAAATAATAAAATAGACCTACATGTAGATATTTTTTTCTCATAAACCTGTAAGTTATTTTTAGGGATAAAAATCTACTTCTGACTTTCTTATTTAATAACTTTAAAAAAAATATATTTGTGTAAATGTACAGTCTCTGAAAATATTAATTAACTATAATTATCTCTTCTAATGGAAAGATTGTAAGAAATCTTGCTTTTTTAATAGTTTAGCTCCTCTCTGCTGCTAGTAAACAAAACAAGTGGGAGCCTGCAAATTCAGAATACACAAGGGGGCGGAGCTATCATGTCACTCAGAACTTCTTTAACGCATGAGTGAACAAAGCAGTCCCAAAAAGCAGTCCCAAGGACAGCTGGGACTGCTGGGACTGCTGGGTCTGCTTTTTAGAGCAGTCCTAGGGCAGTCCCATAGCGGTCCGAGAGCAGTCCCACAGCAGTCCCAGAGCGGTCCCAAAGCAGTCCCGGGGACTGCTTTCTGGCACTGCTTTAGTGTCAGGTTGGGTCTGGTCGGTACTGTATTATGTGTCACCCCTTTCTTGATAAATATATATTTACATTTGCAAATTTTTTCCCTTATAAGACACTATTTGAACAAGGCGCTTTTACATCTCCGTTAAACAAGTTCGCCATGTGACCATAAATTGATTATTTAGTCAAAATGGATCTATGTAGTTTGAAAGTGACGTCATAAGCGATCGATGTTATAAACACGTTAAATGTATACCGTTTAGTTTTGAAAAAAAATACGTTAAGGGTTTCAAACTTTAGTTAAGTACGTAACTATTTTTAATAAATAAGTCACAAATGTAAATATAAGGAATAAAGTATCAATTTAAGTTTCAGTGGGATGTAAAACGGGTTGGTACATCATCAGATCAAGATTTGATCTCGCCAAATAATCTTCTGGCTGACAACTCATGATAATCGTTTGTTTCATAACAGTTTAAGTTTCTATTATTCCTTCCTTAAACCCAACCCCTCACCCTCTCGGAAATCTCTGGATTTCTAGACAGAACTGTTATATTTACTTAATGTGTCTTTGATCATAGCATACAAAGTCGCAAGACATCAACTCCCAATCTCACCATACTAAAAGTGGGTGATCAGTTCTCTTAATTTGCTTGTTTAACAAATAATTAGGAGGATGAATTGGGTTTTTATCAGCATTAATCTTAAGAGTACAATAAAACTATTTTAATGTCGACTTGACACATTTCTAGCGATTCAGGTATTATATTTTTTTTCTTTCTTTTGTAGATACCTACGTGGGAAAATATGATGCTTGGAGGACAGAGATATCAGGTGAACAAATATTATTAACATCTGATTATTTTAGATCAAAAAGAGTTCTTTGATATATTTTTTTCATTAACAGTAAACATAGTTCATTTCATAGATAGAATTATTATTTTATAGATTTTTATTTTTTCCCAATAGTTTGCATTATTTTCACAGTATTAATAGATGAATTCTTTTTAATAAACACATCTTTACTCGCTGTTAGGGGGTTCTTAATCCAGAAGGGCTGAAAGTCATTTTTTTTGTGTTTGGTATAAAATATCTAGAAATATCGCGAACGCCCCAGTCTCTATCGTGTTTATCCTGTTCCCGTTCCAACATTAGCATATGTTACTTTACAGGCAGAAAATTGTTGGGAAAAAACAACATCATCTACGCATTTATCACAAGTTTCACTAAAACATAGCTCAAAAATCTATCTCAACTAAAGGTGATATGTTCCTTACTGTTCAACACAATTAAGTAGAATTCAGTATTTGTCCCCCGCTTCCTTTGAAAGTCTGGGATATCAATGTTAATTTGCCCCATTTAAAAAATATTTTCATTAAAAGTCGTCTGGTACTTTTTTTTAGCACAGGAGCATGAGGAGACTTATTACGTATAGTACAGGTTATCGACGGACTTAATATTCTTTTACATTTCTTAGAACTGTCAAATAAATGCTAAATTAGGGATATCTTAGGATACGTCTTAAGTACTTATGGTGTATGACGAAAGCATCTAAGGCATATCCTAAGTTAAGATGTGGTGAATTCCATCTTCGGCATTTTGTTTTCTTTTTTTATATTACCACTACAAAAAGTTCCTATTTCAAATATCCAATATATTTATGGGAGAATGTAGAAGGGGAACGTCCCTAGAAGTAAATTTCCCTCCTGAGTTCTTAAAAACATATACATTAGTTAATAACCCTCCCTGTTTTCTAAAATTATTTTTTTTTTAAAAATAAGATTTGACGACTCAGATTATTGCCGTTTTTAAATAATTCTTACTTACCAAAAACATTTCTGAGTCAGTATTTTCTTTTCTGGGTGTGCCCCCTCCCCCTTTTTCTTTAGAAAAATACTTGGATTGAGGATTGATATGTTTATTTTTTTATTTAAATTTAATTCATTCTGCATATTCATCGATTCATCCATTTCTCATTTTAGTACTTTATTTCGTTTATTTTGTGTAATAAACTGTTATATAACAGAGCTACTTGTGTACAATCTATTTTACAAAATTGAAACAGAAGAGCGGAACTACATAAGCTTCAGAAAAGCTACATTTGTACACAGGCAACTTAGCCACATATGAACCACATACGAGTATGAGTATCATATGATTCTCATATGATTGGTTTCATATGAGAATCATAGAAAAAGGTCATCATATGTGAATCATATGAAGCAAATCATATGATTTTCATATGATCCACATATCTGAATCATATGAAAATAACTTCATATGATTTGCATATGAATGGTTTATGTGTATATAAAGCCATTTACATATGACAATCATATGAAACGGGTATCATATGTAAATCATATGAAACATTAATATGTTTTTACTTTCAATATTTTTCACATTCTTGTACACATATAAAATTAAGATATTTCTGCTTTAGATGAAAATTCAATACATTACAATGATCTATCTTCATTGGTTGAATATTTTAAAATATTTTATAATAATGCTTACAAAACTTTTTTGATAGATTATTTCATAAAGAGAAATACCTTTTTTTCACAGTGTACATTCTAAACAAAAAAAAATATACAAACAAGTCAGTAGCATTTGTCGATACATGTATTTGACATATTATAAAATGAGAACAAATTGTAAGATTTCAGCAAAATGATTAATAAGTAGTTAGACATGTATACATGTACAAATGAATAACATAATTAGGTCATGTACGTGTATAAAAATACCATATGACATGAAAATGTCCACAACAAATTGAAATATCGATCAGCAAAAACATTTGTCATGTATTCTTTTTAATTGTATTGTAAATTTATGAAAAATCAAGTTATTTGATATTTTAGCATACGAACCATTTAGCTGCTTTTTTATATTGATCCATTTATGCCCTGCTCAAATATTTGTATTGTTTGTAAATTTTTTCGACATAAATCAATGCTCATTATCCTCACTTTTTTCTTCAGAAATATTCGACTTTTAGATAGGATGGGTTCAGACGCCATTAAAAAAAAACACACGATGCATTTACTTTTCCGTAATTTAAACACAAGATTTCGAATAGAAACCTGATCCGTTCACATTCAAAAATAAATTTTTAAAATAAATATAGCTAGAGTCATTTAATATAAACGTACCCATTCTCGACTAAATAAGTCTAAAAACAAATTTCAATCAATATGTCTTTCATTACAAAATATCAATCTAATTAATATGTTGAAGATGACATTACCGACAACATACTTTTAGAACAATAAAACTTTTCCGTCATAGAGCGGGTGATTGTCCTCGCCAAATACACTTTTTTCTCTCTTTTATAAATCTATGATAAAGAGATTTTAATGCAACTTTTGTAATATTTCACCTCTTTTCACATTATGATCAGATGCATCAGAACTTAAAACTAAGAATCAGAAACAGAATCTATGAAAATAGAAGTTTAATTAAAATTTGGCATTATATACCCATAGATAGAGGTCAGTGGATCATGATTGTTTTCAAATATATATGTACACTAAACTTTAAGAATATTAAAGTAACCATATCAAAAAAACTTTGCCCCCCCCCCCTTCCCCAAGAAACAAAAATCTTAACAGTCAATCTACGATAAAAGTATATAGATATGGAAGTTAATTGATTTTCAAGGATATGCTTTGATTTCTATGAAAAAAAGATCAATGCATTTCTTCGAGAAATGTGGTAACCGTTTGTTTTCATTTTATTACATGAAAACATTTTTAATATTCCATGCAATCTCTTCTTGACGCTTATTTGGCTGAATTGAAGAGCAAGGTACAGTTCTAGCAAAAATCTGCCCTACACAGGAAATCAACCAAATTACTATATAAAGTATTAGAATAAGTCTATTTTATGAATCAAGTATTTTTTTTCTGATATCTTTAAAAGAACCTGAAATATACTCCTTCGTACACTGTATATGCACTCTGCTATCTTAATTGACGTCGCTCATTTTACGACGTAATTAACTCAGTAACTTTATGAAAAACTACAGAACAAGCGCTGATTTTTGTTTTATTTACATTGAGATATATACTTCTCCTATATTAAAAAAATATTTATTTCTAAAATACCGGTATTTTATCAAGAGAAATTAACACTTTTCTAGTTAATGGAAATCACACGATAAGTTCTGATATTATAAACTTGCATACATTGTATGTATAATGTACACTGAACTGGAACAGCATCGTTACGCCATTTTATCGTCACGTCAGTCTCAGATTATTTTCTTACACTTAAACGATCGTGATTTTTTTTTGTTTTATAATTCGTCTTTTTTATGTTTTCAATTAAATTGAATTTTGAACTCTCTTTCTTTAAAGAACCTTTAAAAATGAAATGTGCGTTGTTGCCATAAGATATGGAAAATTACATGAAGTATCATACACTGTTTGACTAGTATCATGCAGTGCCGACTTTTGCACCGCTAGTCAACGCCACAGGCACTTGTTTTGGAAATAAATTTTAACCCATAATATAATAATATTTTTAGCCCTCTGAGTTAAATATATTTCCGAAACAAGTGCCTTTGGTCAATGATAACTGTTCATCCAGTGCCTTTGTCTTAATTTACTCCGTTGAATAATTTACGTGGGAAACCAACCAGTGATAAAAAAAATTCTTGCATTATTATTGTTATTGTACGTTCTGTGGTTGACAGTTAAATCTCAGCGCTACACTACACAAACTTGTAGGTATGTTTGACCATTGGCGTGTACCAACTTCGTATGGCCCGATCATATGCACACGAACACACGGACATCGACGGTAAATACGAGATTTTAGTGAGTGATGATATCCAGGGAATACTTTCTGCTAAAATCCAGAGTAGACATATATCGGCTAAAAATTATAAGTGCTGGATAAGTTATAATGATGGTGTTATTGACGGTTGGTTTTGTAAGTGTAAGGCGGGAAGCAGAGTGGTTGGGATGTGTGGCCACATCACCAGTGTCGTGTGGTTTCTAGCGTACGCGAGACATGACGTCGATTCTTTGAAAGGTGTCAGGAATTGGAGCAGCTCTGTTTATGATGCATCAGATCTACCAGAAATCATCGATGAATCCAACAGTGATGAGGGCAGTGAAGTTGAGGAGTGAACGAACAATCATTTTAAATATTATAATTTTTAAATTCTGTAAATTGTATCTAGTACGACGATGTTAATGTACTTGAAAGTTTAAAAGGTGTTGAACAATTTCTTATTTATTTTAACTGATAATTTTCACTATAATGTAATGTTAACTACTCGTATAAAATAAAAAGATGATAATTCAACAAAAGATTGATTGATTGATTCTATATTGTTTAACGTCCCTCTTGAGAATTTTTCACTCATATGGAGACGTCACCGATGCCGGTGTAACGTTGAATATTGACCCGAGTTGAAAATTGACCCAGGGGTCATTTTTCAACGTTGAATATTGAACCGGGGTCTTTTTTCAACGTTGAATATTGAGACTAAAAGTCGTTGAATTTATACCCGGGGTCATTTTTCAACAGCTTGATAATTTTTTTTCTTACACCTGATGACGTCAACAAGTTGAAAATTGACCCTGTTGAATATTGACCCCACCTCAAAGTTTGAACATTTCTTTTAGCTGGGAAGTTGTTTTACGGGATTTATCAGTATCACTTTATTTATATTTCGGTTTCAATTTATCCCTTTTTCAAGAATAATAGAAATAAACATACAGTATCACCCCGTGTATATATGTACATTTTGATCAGTGCACGATTTCAGTTATCTTCGCAGGGGCGTAGCAACAGGGGGTGGTGGGGGGCCTGCCCCTCTCCCACTTTTTTTCTCAACCTTACCTATACTATAGCAAATGTTAATTGAAAACCTGGTTGCCCCCCCCCCCCCCCGGCTTTAGTGATTTGTCGAAAATGAAGTATTAGAATTGGTACTGAAAGTAGTTGACACTGAAAAAAGTTAGTCTCTACCCCCCCCCCCCTACGAAATAGGATTTCGACTTTGGGCACCTTTCAACTCCCCCCCCCCCCCCCCCCCCCCTTTTTTTCGTTTGAACAATTTGTTTATTAAATCGTTTGTACAATTTATTAAATCGTTCATACGATTTATCAAAATAGTTTGTACTTTTTTTATAAATCGTTTGAACAATTTAGGAAACCGTTTTTACGATTTAAGAAAACGTTTGTACGATTTAAAAAATTGTTTGTACGATTTAAAAAATTTTTTGTACGATTTAATAAATTGTACAAACGATTTAATAAATTGTAAAAACGAATTGTACAAAGGATTTATTAAATTGTACAAAAGATTTACTTAATCGTACAAACGACTTATTTAATCGTACAAACGACTTATTAAATCGTACAAACGATTTATTAATTGTACAAACGATTTATTAAATTGTACAAACGATTTATTAAATTGTACAAACGATTTATTTAATCGTACAAACGTTTTTTTAAATCGTTCAAACGATTTAAAAAAAAAATTTCTACATTGTTGAAATGGCACGAAAACCATCATTTCTATTCGAAAAAAATACGATTCCTATTCGATTAACTTCTCATCTTATTACATAATCTATCTATGATCTCCTATGCGATTTTTTTTAATGTTTTTTTTAATTCTTTTTCAATAATTGAAATGATTGCATTCTGGGAAATATGACAAATTAAACTAGAATTGGTTGTAAACTCGATTAAATAGGAATGTAACGTTTAACATTATTATCGAATTTAAATCATTTTATCACATAGATTGACAAAACAAAATTTGAAAATAATGGGAATAAGGCACACGTTTTCTCTCTTCAAGACTTAGAGACTAGAGATCAGCATAAATTAAGCTGTTGCTATTTAATATTAAATAAATGTGTTTCGTTTTATACATTGATGGAGTAATTATAGAGGATTTAGTTATTCAGAATACTAATTTATTTAATTGATTATGTCTTGTATCAATTTTTGACAAAGATATCCAATATGTTTTAATATAAAGTTCATTTTGATCCTAATTCAAGACTTTAAGGCATTGTTACGTCTCATCAATTACGGAACATTAAAAAATATTAATACAAGTTGTAGATTTTTTTTTTCAGAAGCATCAAGTCATACTCTGTATAATCTTTAATTGAGAAATCAATACTATTTCTGTTTTACAAAAAAATATCTCCAGGCATGGAGGGGGGGGGGGGGTCACTCACTTTAATAAAATTTTCTAAAAGGACTCCTGCAATATAGTAAACTATATGATCACAAGAAAAAAACATGAAGTGAATATGCATTTCAGATTCTATAAATAGTAACTCAAGTCTTTATGCTGTTATATACTTAATCATGTGATCAAATTTGAGCCAATCAAAGAGCTTAGAATAAAAGGTGATATCACCTTTTCGTGCTAAATAAGTGCTATCACCTATTTGAATAAGTGGTATCACCTATTCGAAAAGGTGATATTACCCATTCGAGTTTCTTACAACAGTCATTAATGAATGCTCCCTTTAACATATATTATACTACACTGGAACCAAGAAAATTCGGACTACCCAGCTTTCATGAATTTTCTACGATTTGCTTGTTGTATACATATGGAATGCCATATACGACAGCCAACTGCTTACTGCCAACTGCTGACTGCTTACTGCCAACTGTCAGCTGCTTACTGCTAACTGCCAAACATATTTGAATAAATTGTATGTTTATATTGATATTTATGTGAATTTTCGAAAAAAAAAAAAAACAGGCGCGGATTCTAGAACATTTTTTACAAGAGGGTCACTCATGTTAAAAAAAATCTAACCCAGAAATTTCTTGACAAAAAAAAAACTTAAAGTCCTTTCCTTAATGTGAAAATTTATTTCGGCCGGGGAGAGGGGGTTCTCATGCGTCATACCTTCATGTTTATGACATTTTTTATACCAACTTAACACGAAACCGCGTTTTCGGGGGGAGGGGGTGGGGGTGGGGGTGGGTTCTAAGGTCCCTCTTAGTTGATTTATTTTATACATTGAATAACTTTTAGTTGGTTTAGTTTGTGCATTAAATAACTTTACAAATTTCAGAGGGGTGTTCCGGACCTCTCTCTCTAGATCTATGCATGTATATCTTATTTGTAAAAACAAAGAGATATAAATTTTTGATCGGCGTTTTCTATGTGGAGGGTCCAAGATTAGTTTTAGTTCGTTTAGTCTATACATTAGCCCATGACTGTACAAATTTTAAATGCCCCCCCCCCCCCACCCCACCCCCAAGATATTTGCAAGTGAAATTATAACACACAGAGATATACATCTTTAATTTGAGGACATTTTTAGCTACAAAATATAATGGAAAATATAAATTTATTTTCAAAACATCTTTATCTGCGAAACGACAATTTTTTTCATTTTAATTTTCTCTCCTCAAAGGTTTTGTTGTCTCTGGGGGAGGGGGATGGGGGTGGGGATGTTTCTTCTTTTAAGATTAAAAGCAGAAAATAGTCATTTTATTACCTATTTCAAATAAGAAAATAAAAAAAACAATGTACTTTATCAATGGCATACACTGTATATTGAATATAACATAAATTAAAACATATTGGTCATGTAGTCAATTTAATATTCTACCAGGGTGACCTCTTGGGAAAAAATGTCCTGGATCCGCGACATTTTTTTTTTTTGAAAATTCATATAAATATCAATATAAATATAAAATTTATTCAAATACATGTGGAAGTTGGCAGTTGGCAGTAAGCAGTCAGCAGTTGGCTGTCGTATATGGCATTCCATAGTATACATGAT